>NC_083410.1:90443981-90743981 GCF_020745735.1 Hemiscyllium ocellatum
CTGTGCTCAATGACAAGGTCAGACAGCAGTGTATGAGCCTGGCTGAGAGAGAAAATCAGCAGAAAATGTGAGCCAAAGCAATGGGAGGAGGGATGCTTGAACATCCAGGTCAGCTCCGAGTGAGTAAGTGCTCTGAGAGTAAGTGGAGAGCCTGGAGATGCAACCTGGTCCAGTCCATGAGCTGGGTGTGTGGCCCTGAATGTACAGGGTCCTTGCTGCAGCGTTACAATGAGAGTTGTCAGTGCACACCAAGGGGCAGCGTTGAAGGGCAGAAAGGTCCTGTAAGATGGTTCGATATATGACATGGGGGTTTTTTGAGGCTGGCACGTGTTGGATGCCAATGTTCGTGGAGGTGGTGAGCATGTGACTGATACCCATGAACTTTACCAAGCGGTCTGTGAGCTGCATCCACGAGGTACTCGCTCTGGTTTCCTTGTTGCGATTTCCCAGAAACTGAGCTTGTTTGTTGAGTTTGGTCAGATGTGAGGCTGAATATTAATGAGCTGAGTTGGGATGCTGACAAGGTGGTGTTTAGCCGTCACTAATGCCCATCAATCCCCATCTCCCTGCTGCCCAGTGAGAGTTTCCACACGCCACTTATCAAAAACATGAAAGGTGGAGCAAGACCATCTTGATGTTTAGACAGGCCTCGCTGCACTGGTCACCTGATTCTGTCACATGACTTGCCATTGCCCCAGTCACAAAGACGCTGATAAGATTCCTCCTGAAATTTATTCCCACAGCAACCTGAAATTTACATGCATTGAAAAGCACTCACACACACACATACGTTTAGACAAACAGACACACACACACCACACACACACACATTCACAACAAATCTTGAGAAGAGGTGTGCATTTATATTATTAACAGAAATGCAAATACAAATCACATTATACAATCTTGGGGGATTGACTTCACTCTTGTCTATCTGTGAAAGAATGAATGAATAAGAAATGTTTGGGATTCCAGAAGAATGTGGGTGCAGATGATGGAGATGTATCTTTTTGTTGGTGGTGATAACTTTAGGGCTGTCTCACTCAATGCTTGAGCTGATGAGTTGTGCTGGCTGGGTCCTATTCTTTGTTCTGGAGGGATGGTCCCTCCAGTTCGGGTGGTTTCAGGACGGCCTTTTCCCAGGTTAGTTCTGGGAATAATGGATCAAATTTTCCCTGAGTATGACAACCAACAAGAAGGAAACTCTGAGCTCAAAAACTGCATGAAGTTATGTAAAACACTGTTATCTCACTTTTTGGATTAGAATCTATCTAAACATCATGTCATAGACAGAGAACACAGGGGCAAACACCTTCAACATATTGTCTAGCTATCACCATTGTTAACAGCTAACCTGAAAATGCAACTTTAAAAAAAAAGGTTTTGTGATTTACACAAGAAAGAAGTGAAACTATCACTGTATTCTAACAGATGAAAGGCTTAACAGATAAACAATTTTTCAATGTATAATTTCAGTTACATCACACTGTAAATTTTTGCTATAATTGTGTGTTACGATTGAGCCCTGATGAAGGAGCATCGCTCCGAAAGCTAGTGTGGTCCAATTGGACTGTAACCTGATGTTGTGTGACTTTCAACTTTGTACACCCTAGTCCAACACCGGCATCTCCAAATCATAAAATATAACAAGAGGGAAAAACATCCTTAACCTCATCCTTACCAACAATAAATCAAAAAGAAATCAAATCGAGTCACAGATACTGATCTTCAGCTAATTTGATTCACTCCATGTGATACCAAGAAACGGTGGGACAGATTGGGTAATGGATATGGGTCCTGACAATACTCCGGCCATCGTACTGAAGACTTGTGCTCCAGACCTTGCTGCTTCCCCACCCAAACTGTTCCAGTACAGTTACAACATTAGGAATACTGCAGCAGGCAACTCTCTGCCAAAGCCTGTCCACCATCTAGACGGAACATGTCAGGAATGTACGGAATATTCCCCATTTTCCTGGATTGGTGCAGCTTCAGCTACACTCGAGAAGCTCTACACCATCCAGAATAAAGCAGCTGGCTTGATCGGCACCGCACCGAAAAGCATCCACTCCCTCCACAACCGATGCTCAGGTGCAGCAGTGTGTACGAGCTACAAGATGTACTGCAGAGATTCACCAAAGATCCTCAGATAGCACCTTCCAAACACACTACCCTCTAGAAGGACAAGGGCAGCAGATACACAGAAACTAAACCACCTGCTAGTTCCCCTTCAAGCCAGACACCATTCTGATTGGAAATATATTCCTCATTGTTGCAATGTCAAAATCCTGGAATTCCCTTCCTTCAAACATTATGAGTCAACCTCAGAACATGGAACGAAGTGACTCAAAACGGCAGCTCACCCCACCTTCTCAAGGGTAACTCGAGACAGGCAATAAATTCTGGGCCCAGCCAGAGAGACACACACTCCAGGAGCGAATAAAGAAACCTGCACAACCACGAAGAACTTTAAAAATGCGTCATTGTTATAATGCAGCAGTGAATCTGTGCACAGAGAGACCTCACATTCAACAATAAGGGAAACGATCAAACAATCTGCTGTCAGTGATTTTGGTTAGAGGATAAATATTTGCCAGAAGACCATGGATGACTTCACTGCTTGTCCTCAAAGGAGGGCTGTGGGAAATGTTAACCCAATGAGGAGCGTGGACTGGTGTTGTGTTACCAGCTCATCTGAAGTGGATTTCTGTCAGCCTCAGTCATGTGCTTGGTCACATGACCCTGTGATGCAGAGGTGACAATATCTCCACAGAGACAAGACTGTTACTTGGAGTTAGATCAGTCTATGAGGACAGAAATGTCCTATTCAGTTGATTGATATGAATGTTTTGTAAATTTGTTATTAGACACTTTTAAAAAATTCACACGTTTCTTAATTGCATGAAATGGAGACATTATTGCATTTCTCAACTTTTCTCTGAATTTAGACTGAGCCAAAGCATAAACACATGTGTTTGTACAGGTGCTCAGCAGCTGAAACATATCTGCAGTGTAGTCTGCGATCAATATGGGATCAGTATAATCATCTGGCTCATAAAACGGGTTTGTAAATCTGGAAATGAGGAAAAACACAGTATATGGCATCCACAGCACGATGAAAGTGCCAGAAATGGTGAACAGTAAAGTGATAGATTTCCTTCGGCTCCGCATCTCTGGATCGTCGCTGTTCTGGGTGTTGCGTTGACCTTGCAGTGCTCTGCGGTTTCGATTCACTATCACAATGTGTCGGACAGTCAGTGCATTGAACAGTAAAATGAGAACATATGGCAATAGTGGGTTTAAAATTGTATCAAGCCAGTCGAAGGTGATCCATCCTGGTAAGATAAAGTAGTCTGGTTTTGCATGAACGCCCCACTCCACATCGTGAATAATATTGATTGACTCAAAAGTAAAATACAAGGGAATATTTTTAAGTGAGAACACAACACACACGGTCACTATCACCACAGCTGCAGTTTCCTCCCTGCAATACTTTGCTCTCAACCTCTGGCAACAAATGAGGACAAAGCGATCGACAGTGAAAGCGACCGTGAGCCAAACAGAGCAGTCAACAGGTGTGTAGTTGATCACCTCATTGATGGTAGTTATTGAGGTGAAGTGTAGAAATGAAAATGGGAAATAGTAGTAAAGCATGTAGTAGATTATCACATTGGAAATAATGACCAGGAGATCAATTGTCGTCATACCCACCAAATAAAGAGAGATCCCTTTGGATAGACCACAGCCTCCACGACTTAGAAGGACAATTGTCAGGAGGTTAGCTACAATGAAAAGAGCAGAATCCCCAGGTTAATAACACAGCATTGATAAAGGATTATGACACAGAATCAGGTCATTAGTCCAATAAATCTACGTTGAGGTTCACACTGCACGTGTTTCCTCCCACCACCTTCATCTGACAATATCGAAATATTATTTCTTTCAGCCTCATGTAGTTACTGAGATTTCCCATCAGGCAAACTCACAAATGTGTAGAGATATTGCACAGATTGGAAGGAAGCAAATCTCTTTCTCAAACCAGAATCCCTTTACAGAGATGGATTGACTGGATGTACCCCTCCCACATTGTCTTATGCCAGTCTATAATTAAACAGAAGGGTGGGTCCGGGTGGGAGGGGCTGCCTCCTTTGAACATTGACAAATTTACATACGCTGAAGCTCATTGTGAGTTCAATCGACCACAATTGTATGGGATCCATTCAACTCTCGAGGTTGGACAGGGAAAACAGAATGGGGAGAGGGCTTCCAGTGGTGTTGTCAGAAGCACTGAGATGGATAAAAATCCATCAAAATCTCTCCAAGTGCAGAGTTGGATGTAGTCAATGATTTTATTCATGAAGGTGGATATTCTAATTTATTTTGACAACTTTGTGTTGTTCATTCAGCGCACTAAAAAATGTACCAGAGGAGAGAGAGGGCCCTGAGGGCTCAGATTGAGCTGTTAATTCTGAGACTCAGACAGGAGACCAGGGACAGCTGTCCCCATGGGGATTGTAAAAGTAGGAGGAGATCAAGACCAGAAGGTTCAAGAGGGCAGATAGCCAGGGGCAGGTGGGCTCAGTATAACAGGGACATAATGGATCTAGTCCTGTGTGAGAAAAAGATCGACAATAGCAGCAACCTGAAAGGGAAATGTACGATCAGTGCCTTGAGTTTACAAACAGAGGGCAAACTATCTGCAGTATCTGTAGTCCCGGTGTCTGCACACAGTGTGTCTCTCCAGGAAGTCAGTGATGTCTCTTGGTGACAAATCAGTTTCAATTGTGTCTCTGGGTATTCAGTGTCTGTAGCTTCAAAGATCACCGAGGCATTGAGCTCTCGTGCCTCCAGCACTTTGTAAGCATTAGACTGATCCCTTTACAGTGGGTTGTAAGCTCCTGTACAACACTGTCTCAAGATGGGGACATTGGCAAGGGTTTGGTGTGATCACAATGACATCACCTCAAGCTATGACCAGTGACAGAACCATTGTGAATATGGCAAAGGCAGGTACTGAAAAGGATGCTGGGACACACACCATCAACAAATCCTGGTTAGTAAACCCTCGAGTCAACATCTATCCATAAAAACAGCCAAATGAACGATTGCAATAACTACACATCCATCCGCATGTGCATGTATTTAATGAAGGTTATCAGCAATACCATTTGTGTAAAGACATCATACATTATACCCCGTGTTCTCCCATATGGACTCAGTGTGATTTCTTACATTGTTCCTGCCTGCTGCACTGTAGCCTTCCCCATGTGCTGCCAGTGGTCCTGTAGGCAGGCAGCTGACTCTAATATCCCTTTGTCTGGAATGGCCTTGGGGGTGGTCCTCTGCTTGGCTGAGTCTGTCTGGACCCTGACATGGTGAGGCTCTCCTGCACAGTGTCAGGAACCTCCTTCATCACCATGGCTCTCTGAAGCACTGGTGTCAGAGGCAGAGGGTAGAGGAGTAACTGTCCCCATCAGGAGTGCCCTGACAGGTATTTTCTGATGGTGACTGTTCCTCCACATGTCACACTCTGAGGTTCACTTGGCCCTCTCTACTTTCCTGACTAAGTGTAAATTAGCCAAAAGGTGACTTCCGATGGGTCCATCCCCCATCTTTTGCACATTGAGTTCAGTGACAGCGCAATGGATCACACTAACCATAATCCTTACACTCACCATAATCCTAACCCGATCCTAAACTGTAAACCTAACCCTAGCCTCCAAAGCAAAACTTAAACTAAACCCTAACACAATCTTGAAACACTCAAGTTCAGCCGAAGCCTATTTCTAACCCTAATCATAAAATTAAAACAAACGCTAACCATAGACCTATCCTTAAAGCTAAACCTTCCTCTAAACTAAACTAAAACCCGAACTAAAACCTTATCCTCGACCGAACTCAAAACCGAAATCCACCCTCAAATCCCACTGTAATGCTAACCCTCACCCTGGTCCTTATCTGCACATTAAATCAACCCAAGTCCTAACCACAACCCTCACCAAAACCTGAGCCCTCATCCTAAAACAAATCCCAAATTAAATCCGAACCTAATCTGAACACTTTCCTTTACCCGAATCCGAAACCTAATCGTGACCCGAACCCAACTCAAATACTGATCCAAATGCTGACCCGAACCCTCACCTGAATTCTAATCCTATCTCTGGTGTAAATCTAACCCAAATCCGAACCACAACCCTCACTATAACCGTAATGTCTATAGCTAAAAGTAATCCTAACCATAACTGTAGACCTAATACTTACCCAACTCCGAGACCTAACTCTATCCTGTCTAATTTCCACCCTGACCCAATTGTTATTCAGAATGCATATTCCACAGCACCTGGCTGATCAGCCCCCACCAGAGTTTGGGAGTGTTTGTGTTTGAGATGCTCTTTCGGGTATGTGAGCATGTGGACCGGGCACTATCCCATCGACCTGCCTGATCCCACTCACCAACATCAAATCCAGGCCCATGTACCAGCAACAGACCCAGACACATGACAATAAAAAACCCAGTCGGAGAGAGCTTTGGGATCCAGAAATCTGAAAGTACCTGTTCCTCCCAGACAAGGACCATTTAGCACACGTCAGGTCACAGATTCCTCATGTCCTCATGGAACTAAACTAAAATTCACAAATTACAGCATGAGCTGTTTCTTGTAGGAACACCTGAAACTGGATCCAGTATGTGGAGAGAAAGAGGGAGGGTTTATACACTGAGAGATATATCAGGGGAAAGAACAGAGTGAAAGTGGGATTGAAAAGATAACACAACCTGCTTCAGCTTCTTACCAGGAACTCCGAAGATTGCGAGTAAATGGTAGTAAGTGAAAGCTGTCTGTTCAATTGTTGATAATTCCATTTTCAGAGAGAGAGGACGATGTCAATTGTTGTTGACAGGTCTGAACCATCAGACATTCATCCGTTATATAAAGCAACTAAACCTCCCCTGTGATTTTGTGCAGTTGCAGAGAGAGTGAAATTACTTTACGGTCTTTGAACAAACAGGTACAGTTAATTTTAATAGATATTACACAATACAATCTTCACCTACACCAAAAGATTAAAGGAGAACAATTGGGCCAGGTCCATCTTAGGCTTCTTGCTTGCTCTTTAGTGCTCTCTACATGGATGCTCACACCATCCCTGCCTTGCCTTGCCTTTCTCACTTTGTCCCCTCAACCATTTAGTTATAGAATCAAATAGCTGTACAGCATGGGAACAGACCCTTTGGTCCAACTTGTCCATTCCGACCAGATACCCTGAATTATTCTAATCTCATTTGTCAGCATTTGGCCCATGTCCCTCTGAACCCTTCCTGTTCATGTCCCCATCGAGATGCCTATTCAATGTTGTTATTGTACCAGACTCCAACATTTCATCTCACAGCTTGTTCCACACATTTATCACCCTTTGCATGAAAATATTGCCTCCTTGGTGCCTTCTAAACATTTCCCCTGTCATCTCAAACATTCGCCCTCTAGTTTTGGACTCCATTTACCTTGGAAAACAACCTCGGCTGTTCACTCCATCCATGCTTCTCATGAGTTTGTAAAGTTCTAAAATGTCATTTTCATGAACTACAATAAGCTGTGGACCCAACACCGATCCTTGCAGCACACTCTGGCCACAGGCCTCCAGTCCGGAATTTAATCCTCCTTCAGCACTCTCACTCCCAGCATTAAGCCAATTGTGTATCCAAATGGCTAGTTCTCCCCTTATTCAATGCGATCTAACCTTGCTAAACAGTGTTACACAGAGAACTTTGTTGAATGCCTTGCTGGAGTTCATATAGATGATGTCCACCATTCTGCTTTCATCCATCCTCATCCTCATGTCTTCAAAAAACTCAATTAAGTCAGTGACAAATAATTTCCCACTGGCAAAGCTATTTACATATCCTGGATCAGTCCTTGCCTTTCTGAATACATCTAAATCCTGTTCCTCAGAATCCCCTCCAACAACCTTTCCACCACTGATGCCAGCCTCACTGGTCTATAGATCTCTAACTTGTCCTTACCACCTTACTTAAATAGTGACACCATATTAACCAATCTCCAGTCTTCTGGTGCCTCACCTGTGGCAATCAATGAAACAAATATCTCAGCAAAGGGACCAGCAATCACTTCCCGAGCTTCCCACAGTACCCGAGGGAACACCTGACCAAGTCCCAGGGATTTATCCAGCTTTTGTATTTTAAGATGTCCAGCACTTCCTCCTCTGTGATATGGACATTTTTCAAGATGTCATTAATTATTTCCCCATATTCTATATCTTTTATATCCTGCTCCACAGGAAATAGTATTCCAAATACTCATTGAATATATCCACCATCTCCTGCTGTTACATATGGAGGTGGCCTTGCTGATTTTGAAGGGACCCTATTCTCTCCCTAGTTCGTTTTTTGTCCATAGTGGGTTTGTAGATTCCCTTTGGATTCTGCTTAACCCTATTTGCCAAAGCGATCTCATGTCCCCTTTCTTCCCCCCAGTTTTCCCTCTTTAGTGTACTGCTGCAGAATTTTTAATCTTCTAGGGATGCATTCGATCTCAGCTGTCTATACCTGACATTAGCCTGCTTCTTTTTCTTGACCAGTACTTCACTTTCTCCCATCATTCAGCATTGCCTACAGCAATCAGCCTTATCCTTCACCCTAACAGGAACATATTATGTCTGGATTCTCGTTATCTCATTTTTGAAGATTTCCCATTTTCCAGCTGTTTCTTTACCTGCAAATATCTGCCCCAATCAGCTTTTGAAAGTTCTTGCCCCTTTGTGGGCGGCACGGTGGCACAGTGGTTAGCACTGCTGCCTCACAGCGCCTGAGACCCGGGTTCAGTTGCCGACTCAGGCGACTGACTGTGTGGAGTTTGCACGTTCTCCTCGTGTCTGCGTGGGTTTCCTCCGGGTGCTCCGGTTTCCTCCCACAGTCCAAAGATGTGCGGGTCAGGTGAATTGGCCATGCTAAATTGCCCGTAGTGTTAGTTAAGGGGTAAATGTAGGGGTATGGGTGGGTTGCGCTTCGGCAGGTCGGTGTGGACTTGTTGGGCCGAAGGGCCTGTTTCCACACTGTAAGTAATCTAATCTATCATCCAAATTGGCCTTCCTCCAATTTAGATCTCTAACATTTTGACCGAGTCTATACTTTACTATTACTATTTTAAAACAAATAGAATTATGTCCACTGGCTCTTAAGTGCTGGCCAACTGACACCTCAGTCACTTGCCCCGCCTTATTTCCCAAGGATTTTGGGTAATCCAAGATGGAGAAGGAAAACAATTGTAGCTGTCAGAGCTGCTCCATTTTGAGGTATTTTAGGCTTAGGAGGTGATTGCCTTGAATTCCAGGAGCAACAATTTCTGTTTTATATACTGTTGCATTATTTTGGAAAAAAAGATCTGAAAAACAACACTTTAAAATGGAGTAAGACAGATAAAGGCAGTGACCACATGGTCAGAGAAAAAAAAACTGATACTGCTGTCTGATGCAGCAGTGAATCTGCAGTTATTGATTTTGCTGTTTGAGTTCAAGCATCTCTGGATATTGGAGTGCATCCAGGAAATATTAAAAAACAACTAAATTCATAGCTGACATTGTGGGAGAGCTCACTACACAGGAACAGATAGATACATAGTTTTTGAGTGTAGCCTTGCTTTAAATCTACAATATTGAATAGAGTGGGTTCTTTTTTGAATATATGCTTTTTTTAGGTCTGTCTCTTGATTATTTTTTAAAAAAATGTAAGCCATAATTCTTAAGATAGCCTGGAGCATGGTTTTGTTTAGATCAAAAAGATGGTGCTATGTTCTGGATCCGTAGGTTATGAAGGAGTAAAGGTAGCCTTCAGTAGAGTGATGTGCTCTTCCTGTCGGATGTGGGAGATTAGGGAGAGTTTCCATGTTACTGGTGATTATGTCTGCAGCAAGTGTCTTTGGTGTGAATCTTGTCAGATTACATTGATCAGTTGGTGCGGCAGTTTGAGGCAAAAAGGAAATTACAGGAGCTGGGGGGTGTGATAGATGGCTGTTTTCGGAAGGGAGAAATTCACAGATGCAGACAATTAGATTGGTTAACTCCATAAAATATAGCCGGGGTAGGCATGTAGTACATGAGTCTCCTGTGGCTATCCCCATCTCAAGCAGGTATGCTGTTTTGGAAAATGTTGGGGTTGATGGACTCTCAGGGGAATGTAGCATGAACAGCTAAGTGTCTGGAACCGGGAATGGCTCAAATGCAAAGAGGAATAAGTCAAGTTCCAAACGATCGACTGCGATACGGGACTCTCTAGTCAGAGGTACAGACATGCATTTCTGCAGCCAGCAGCAAGAACAGTGCAGCTGGCACGGTTCTGCATCTGGCATGGTGGCTCAGTAGTTAGCACTGCTACCTCACAGTGCCAGGGACTCAGGTTCGATCCCTGCCTCGTGCACCTGTTTGTGTTGAGTTTGCACATTCTCCCCATGTCTGCGTGCATTTCCTCACGGTGGTCCAGTTTGCTCTCACAGTCCAAAGATGTGCAGGTTAGATGAATTGGTCACGCTAAATTGCCCATGGTATTCAGGGATATGCAGGTTAGGTGCATTAGTTAGGGCAAATATCGGGTAAATGTGTTAGATAGGGGGCTACGTTGGTCATTTTTCAGAGGGTCAGTGTGGGCTTGTTAGGCCGAAGGGCCTGTTTACACACATAAGGATTCTAATTCTCTAAAAAATGAGATTAGTGTGTTGCCTCGCTGATGCTAGGAACAAGGATATCCCAGAAAGGGTGTAGAATGTTCTCAGAGGGGGAGGGATCAACAAGAGGTCATTGTACGCATTGAACAAACGACATAGGGACAGAAAAGGATGAAAGTCTGAAGGGAGAATATCCTAAGTTATGTAGGAATTTAAAAAGGAGGTCCTTACGGGAATAATATCTGGATTACTCCTGGTGTTACAACCCAGTGAGGGTAGGAATAGGAGGATAGAGCAGGTGAATGCATGTCTGAGGAGCTAGTGAAGGGGAGAAGGATTCACATTTTGGATCATTGGAATCTCTTCTGGGGTCAAAGTGACCTGTATAAGAAGGATGGATTGCACCTGAATTGGAAGGGGACTAATATGCTGACAGGGAGACTTGCTGGAGCTGCTCAGGAGGATTTAAACTAGTAAGGTACAGGGATGGGACCCATGGAAATAGTGAGGAAAGAGATCAATCTGAGACTGGTACAGTTGAGAAAAGGAGCGAGTCAAACAGTCAGGGCAGGTAGGAGCAAAGCAGAGAACAAGATTGGACTGGTAGCTAAAACTGCATTTCTTTCAATGCAAGAGGCTGACGAGGGAAGGCAGATGAACTCTGAGCCTGGTTAGGAACATGGGACTGGGTTTTCATAGCAATTACAGAGGTGTGGCTCAGGGATGGACAGGACTGGCAGCTAAATGTTCCAGGATACAAATGTTATGGGAAGGATAGAAAGGGGGGCAAGTGAGGATGTGGAGTAGCATTTTTGATAAAGAATAGCATTATGGCTGTACTTAGGGAGGATAGTCCTGGGAATACACCCAGGGAAGCTACTTGGGCTGGACTGAGAAATAAGAAAGGGATGATCACCCTATTAGGTATGTGTTATCGACCCTCTCAGTGGGAAATTGAGAAACAAATTTATAAGGAGATTTCAGTTTTCCATAAGAATAGTAGAGTGGTTATGGTAGGGAATTTTAACTTTCCAAACATAGACTGGGACTGCCATAGTGTTAAGGGTTTAGATGGAGAGGAATTTATTAAGTGTTTACAAGAATATTTTCTGTTCCAGTATGTGGTCATAATTCTATTAGCTTTAAAGTAGTGATAGAAAAGGATAGACAGGATCTAAAAGTTGAAATAATGCCAATTTTGACAGAATTGACCAAATTGATTTGGGCAGATGTTCGCAGGTAAAGGGGCAACTGGAAAATGGGAAGCCTTCAAAAATGAGATAACAAGAGTCCAGATACAGTATGTTCCTGTTAGGGTGAAAGGAAAGGCTGGGAGGTGTAAAGAATGCTGGATGACTAGAGAAATTGAGGTTTTGGTTAATAAAAAGAAGGAAGCATATGTCAGATATAGAAGGGAGAGATTGAATTAATCCTTCGAAGAATATAAAGGCAGTAGGAGTATATTTAAGAGGGAAATAAGTAGGGCAACAAGGGGACATGAGATAACTTTGGCAAAAAGGGTTAAGAAGAACCCAAAGAGTTTTTATAAATATGTTCAGGACAAAAGAGCAAGTAAGGAGAGAATAGGGCCCCTCAAAGATCAGCAAGACAGCCTATGTGTGGAACCACAGGAAATGGGGAAGATACTAAAAGAGTATTTTGCATCAGTGTTCATGTGGAGAATGACATGGAAGATAGAGAATGTAGGGAAATAGATGGTGACATCTTGAAAAATGTCCATATTACAGAGGATACGTGGGCTGAATGGGATTTATCCTCGGATTCTCTGAGAAGCTATGGAGGAGATTGCAGAGCCTTTGGCTTTGATCTTTGTGTTTTCATTGTCTACAGGAATAGTGCCAGAAGACTGGAGGATAGCAAATGTTGTCCCCTTCTTCAAGAAGGGGAGTAGAGACAACCCTGGTAATTATAGACCAGTGAGCCTTACTTCAGTTGTGGGTAAAGTGTTGGAAAGGATTAAAAGAGACAGGATTTATAATCATCTCAAGAGGACTAATTTGGTTAGGGATAGTCAGCATGGTTTTGTGAAGGGTAGGTCATGTCTCACAAACCTTATTGAGTACTTTGAGAAGGTATCCAAACAGGTGGATGAGGGCAAAGCCATTAAGGTGGTTTATATGGATTTTGGTAAGGCATTTAATAAGGTTCCCCATGGTAGGCTATTGTAGAAAATTCGGACACATGGGATTGAGGGTGAACTGCAGTTTGGATCAGAAATTGGCGAGCTGAAAGAAGACAGAGGGTGGAGCTTGATGGGAAATATTCATCCTGGAGTTCAGTTACTAGTGTGTACTGCAAGGATCTATTTTGGGGCCATTCATATTTGTCATTTTTATAAATGACCTGGATGAGTGCGTAGAAGGATGGGTTAGTAAATTTGCAGATGACACTAAAGTCGGCAGAGTTATAAATAGTGCTAAAGGATGTTGTAGTTTACAGAGAGAGATAGATAAGCTGCAGAGCTGAGCTGAGAGGTGGCAAATGGAGTTTAATGCAGAAAAGTGTGAGGTGATTCACTTTGGATGGAGTAACAGGAATACAGAGTACTGGGCTAATGGTAAGATCTAGTATGGATGAGCAGGGAGATCTGTGTCCATGTAAATAGATCCCTGCAAGTTGCCACCCAGGTTGGTGGGGTTGTTAAGAAGGTGTAGGTGTGTTAGCTTTTAGTGGTAGTGGGATTGAGTTTCGGAGCCGTGAGGTCACGTGACAGCTGTACAATACTCTGGTGTAGCTGCAATTGGAGTATTGTGTCCAGTACTGGTCGCCGCATTATAGGAAAGAAATAGAAGCTTTGGAAAGGGTGCAGAGGAGATTTACCAGGATGTTGCCTAGTGTGGAGGGAAGGTCTTATGAGGAAAGGCTGAGGGACTTGAGGCTGTTTTTCTTAGAAAGAATAAGGTTAAGAGGTGACTAAAAACAGACATACAAGATGATCAGAGGATTAGACAGGGTGGGCAGTGAGACCCTTTTTCCTCAGATGGTGATGGCTAGCACAAGGGGATATAGCTTTAAACTGAGGGGTGATGGATAGATGACAGATGTCAGAGGTAGGTTCTTTACTCAGAGTAGTAAGGGCATGGAATGCCCTGTCTGCAACAGTAGTAGACTCACCAACTTTAAGGGCATTTCAATGGTCATTGGATAAATATACGGATGATAATGGAATAGTGTAGGTTAGACAGGCTTCAGATTGGTTCCACAGGTTGGCACAACATCGCGGGGCAAAGGGCTTGTACAGCACTGTATTGTTCTGGGTTCTCGGTTCCATGTTCTAAAAAGTCGAGGAGCTGCAGGAGAGTGCAAAGCCTGGAAGGGGCTGGATATTGAGGTTGTGCCTGACCTCTGTAAAGACTTCCCCTCTGTGGGTAAAATTTACTCAGAAAGAACAAGGGAAGAAGGGAAAGAAGTTATAATTTTGAGAGATACAGGATCTAATCAGTCTCTCACAGTAAGAGATGAATGTATTTGCATTCTTTCTGATCTGTTACCCAAGAGTAGTAATTTGTGGGATGGATGGATAGAAATTTAGCGTTCCCCTGTGTCAGATCAGGTTGGAGAACCAACTCAACTGGGGAAGTAACAGTGGGAGTGATTGACAGAGTGTCAGTTCCAGGGATACAGTTTGGTTTTGGGAATGATTTAACAGGATCCAAGGTGGGAGTGACACCTCTTGTTGTGGAGAAGCCAAAGAAAGACCACAGAACTGAGGAATGAAAAGAACAATACCCTGGAATTTTTCTAGACTGTGTAGTAACAAGATCCCACTACCATAAGTCACAGTAAGAAACAAAAACTGAAGAGAAAAAAGGAGTTGAGGTTCAGTTAGCAGATACCCTGTTTGATGTGATGGTGCAGGGAAAGGCTGATGAACTTACAACAGAAATACAAGACAATAAATGATATATATATTTTGAGACATGCTCAGAAAAGGAATCAATATATTCCTGAGGGTTATTATCTTAAAGATAGAATCATAAGACAAAAATAGAGACCACGGCAGGATAGTGCAGAGGAGAAATGGGCGGAACTGCACCAGATTGTGTTGCCAGTAGCATACAGGCAGAAAGGGTTACGGACAGCACATGAATTATCAGTCGATGGTCATCCAGGTGTGAGGAATACTCAGGTTAAGGTACAAAAAGCACTTCTATTGGCCTGGACTGCACAAAGGTGTAGTTAGAGTTTGCTGTCCATGTCATACATGCCAAATGGTAGGTAAGCCACCGGCAGTAATAGACCAGCCCCTTTGTTGCCAATTCCCACATTTGAAGAACCTTTCACGCAGGTTATAATTGATTGTGTAGGTCACCTTCCTAAAACTAAACATGGTAACCAGTATTCGCTAACCATAATGGATGTGTCTACCAGATTTCCGGAGGCAATTCCATTCCAAATTACTAAGGTAAAACATTTGCTCGAGGAGTTAGTAACTTTCTTCATGTGGTCTGGGCTACCCAGAGAGATTCAGTCAGACCAAGGGTCTAGTTTTATTGCTGGGCTGTTTGAGGAGGTCATGGATAGCTGCGGCATACAGCACTTAAATCAAGTGCGTATCATCCTGAATCCCAGGGAACTTTGGAAAGGTGGCATTGGACCCTGAAGACCATGTTAAGAGCGTACTGTCAGGGTTACCTGAATGATTGGGATAAAGGTATCCCATTCGTATTGTTTGCTGTTAGAGATGCCCCAAATGAATCCACTCCGTTTACTCCCTTTGAGTTAATATTTGGACATGAAGTGAGAGGGCCTTTGAAATTAATTAAAGCGAAATTGACAGGACCAAAGTCGGAGATCTCACACTTGGATCATATATCTGAGGTGAGGGAGGGATTAAATCGGGTAGGTGAGTTAGCTAAACAGCAACTGAAGAGGGCACTGCAGAGAATGAAGCATGTGGCTGATAAAAACAAACTCTAAAATTCCGATGTTTTCCATTGGAATGATATATTAGTATTGTTATTAGAGATCCCTTCAAAGCCGGGTTTAGTGGTCCCTAGCAAACTGAGAAAACATTAAGTCAGGTAAACTATCTGGTAAAGATGTCAGAGAGGGAAAAGTAGTATTGGGTATATCATGTAAATATGTTGATACTTGATTATAATAGAGAGAGAGAACTGGAGAAACAGGCGTTAGTTCCTGGCCCACAGAGTGAGAAATCAAATCCAGATGTGATGGAGTTTGATGCACCTCAAAATACATTAAACAATGAGGAAGTCTTTGAGAAGTGGGATAGGTTAGTGAACGATCTTTCTCAGGAGCAAAGGCTTGTTGCAGCAGTATGAGGACATATGCAGAAATAAGATGGGGAGGACTAATGCTATTGGGCATGATGTAGAAGTAGGGAATGCTGTTCTGATAAAGCAACACCCCTACAGGCTTAATCCTTTCAAAGCCACACAGGCCCAGATGGAGGTGGATGAGATTCTCAATGAAGGTATCATTGAACCGAGTCAGAGTGAATGGGGTTCGCTGATCGGGTTAGTTCCCAAACCTGACAGGACTCAATAATTTTGTGTGGATTATCGGAAGGTCAATGCCGTAACAAAATCAGACTCATACCTAATACCAAGATTGAAGGACTGTACAGAGAAAGTTGGACAAGCCAGGGACATCACAGCATTGGACTTACTGCGTGGTTATTGGCAGGTGCCTTTACCAGAGAAAGTGTTACAGACTAGGCCAGACAACACAAAACATTCTTAAGCAGGCAGCCCAAGTTATAACTTTGCCCCAGTTGCTATCCCTCATGGACTGAAATTGATTCTGGAAGCCAAACTGAGTTTTATGGATGAGCTCATAATCATCAGCCCCTTCAGCTGCTAACCTTGCTGTTTTAACTCTCAGCTCTTCCACATGGTTCCTCACTAAGTTTACCCTCAGCCTTTATCTCCAGCCTTTTCAGCTGACTTTCCTTTTTAAGTGTCAATTCTTGAATTTCAAACGCTCTCTCTGTTTCCCTCTCTTCTGTTTTTAAAAGTAACTCCACCTGTTTCATTTCTGCTGCCCTTTCCTTATTTCTCGCCTCTAACTCAAGCTGCTTCATTTGCACTTGAATTCTTGCCATCTCTATAGATTCTAATGGTTTCTCCAGCAAGTTTAAATGCTGAGCTACAGCTGTAAGTATCTCTCCTTTCCCACAGAACCAGGCAGGTCCAGTTCCGGGTTCTCTGCTAATTTCTGCAATTGATCTTATTCACTTTTTGGAAGTTTTGCAAAGTCACCGCATCCACACCCAGAAAAGCTCTGGCAACTGAAAGAGCCATTCCTATCCCAACTAAACCAACACCTGAAATAAAGACATTAGCACCTACCACTCGCTATTTAAAACCATGCAAAGGGTGCCCAATCTGTTATGGACTAGGCCAGACCACTCAAAACATTTTTAAGCAGGCAGCCCAGGTCATTTTTTTCGGTAAGTGTACAGTGAAAATTACCCGGAGTAAGTTGGCTCAGTTAACTACCAGGTTAAAAACAGACAAAAGTTCATTCACAAAACTGCACAATGAAACACAAACAACAGAATAAAGGACCCCTACAGAACTCAGTCTATCTAAACTAGACTTAATTATGCTGTTCCGAATATACACAACAATCCCAATCAGCCAACTCTCCTTAAAGCCCAGTATAAATGGAGAACATGCTTCTAGGTTGAGGTTGAAGTTGAAGGGCAGAAAGAGAGAGAGAGAGAGAGTTTCTACACAGCTCATTGTTGAGCCCCTCACCAGTTCAAGACTGAACTAAACTGCTAAGCGAGAGAGCTGACTGCTTCCCTTTCATTATAGATCTCACTTCTAAAACATGACCACTTTGGCCTGAAGTCTCATCTGTTTACATATAAACAAAAAGCCTCTCAAAATCCTTTTCATCTCTGTACAAAACCAGACTGATCAGAGCCTGCCCTGGTTTATTACCCCTCTGAAAAAAAAATCAGGGGCAGAGTATACTTGAACCAAGGAACAGCTGTTAGAAAATAAAGGGACTAGCTTTGTGACAAAAGTGAGAGACGTTTCTGCATTTGTAACCCCAAATAAAAGTGATGCCTTTTGGAATGAAGAACACGCCACCCACATTCCAAAGACTTAGGAAAAGAGTTGAGACTGCATTGTGCAGTCTATCTGGATGATGTAGTGACCTTCAATGAGTCATGGAAAGATCACATGGTACAGTTGGCAGAGCTCTTTGAATGATCAAGAGAAGCAAAACTGTTAATAAACTTAAAGAAAACCGCATTCGCGAAGGCATAAGTGATGTTCTTGGGACACAACATCGGTCATGGAAGGTTAACGGCAAGGAATGTCAAGATGAAGATCATCGAGAAATTTCCATGACCAACTACAAAGAAAGAGGTGTTTTGATTTTTGGCACTAAGTGGATTCTTCGTGAATTTTGTTTCAAACTTCAGCTGTGTGGTGGTGCCACTAACAGATTTACTGAAGAAGAACACAAAGTTTCGGTGGACAGAGCAATGCCAGGAGGCCTTTGAGAATTTAAAAGCAGTTTTAGCTACACCAAATATTTTGAAACCCTTCATAGTTGCATTCAATGCCAGCGATATCGGAGTTGGAGCTGTACTGCTCCAGGAAGATGATGATGGAATTGAATGAACAATTGGCAACTTTTCAAAGAAACTCAACACCCACCAGAGAAAATACTCTACCATTAGAAAAGAATGATTGGGTTTGGTACTGGCCTTACAACATGTTAATGTTTATATGATGAACAATGTGTCAGAGACAGTTATGTACATGGACCACAATCCTCACATTCTTGGAAAGACGTAAAGATAAGAATTTGAGATTATTTCATTTGAGTCTTGTGTTTTTATGTAATTCATTGTAATGGGATTAAGAAATAGGAAATAAAAATGAAGCCATCTTTTCATTACAGTGGTTCATTTTTTCCTTTGGGGGTGTTTATGTTGTTGAAGGCATGAACTGTACCTTTAAGAGCGAGTGAGTGCTGTTCCACACTCAGGGCTTGGAAGCACCTGTCATATGACCAACTAGTAGTCTCAGAGTGTACTGGAAAATTGAAAATATGTAACATTTAGCTCTGAAATGCATACCTGAGTTGGTTGCTGTTTTGACAATAAATCGAATTTAACCAATCATTTTGAATTATGCCTCAGGATACTAAAACCCAATCAAGTTTGAATTGATTGTTTTGCCAACATTGAACCAATGAAATGATCTGATGTTGGACATATAAAAAAAGGGAGGCATTTTGAAAATCATTGTCACGCTATTATTCTCATAGATAACTGAGATTGACTCACAGAGATGTATAGCATGAAAAAAAGACCCTTCAGTCTAATATGTCCATGCCAATCTGATACTCTAAATTAATCTAGTCCCATTTGCCAGAACTTGGTCTAAACCCTTCCTATTCAAATACCCATCCAGATTCCATTTAAATGCTATAACTGTACCAGCTTCCATCACTTCCTCTGACAGCTTATTCCATACCCGCACCACCCTTTGCGTGAAAAAGTTGCCCCTTAGGTCCTTTTTAAATCTTTCCCTTAACCTATACACTGTTCTGGACTCCCCACCCTCCTAATTCCAGGGAAAAGACCTTGTCTATCCACCCTATCCATGCACCTCATAATTTTATAAACCTCAAAATAAGATCACCCCTCAGTCTTCAACACTCCAGGGAAAACAGCCCCAGCCTATTCAGCCTCTCCCTGTAGCTCAAACCTTCCAACCCTGACAACATCCTTGTAAATCTTTTCTGAACCCTTTCAAATTTCACAACATCATTCTTATAGAACGGAAACCAGAAGTGCACACAATATTCCAAAAGTGGCTAAACCAATGTCCTGCACAGCCACAACATGATCTCCCAACTGCGATATTCAATGCTCTGGCCAATAAAGGTACGTGTGCCAAATGCCTTCTTCACTCCCCTTTCTATCTGAGAATGCTTACAAATTTGCTTCTCAACTTCCCATTGATTGTTGTGGGGGTATCTATGTACAATCCCAATGAGGTGATCACCAATTTCTTATTTCGCGGTTTCATCCATCCAGCTTCCCTGCACATACCCCCCAGAATATCTTCCCGAATTACAACTCTAATCTTATCCCTGAATCAAAAAGACCAATGCCCCTTCTCTCTTGCCGCACTTTCTTTTCTTCCTCTCGCATCAATACCCTGGAGCATTCACTGCAAGTCCTGTCCATCCCTGAGCCACATCTCTGTAAAAGCTGTGATATCCCAGTCCCATGTTCCCAACCATGTCCTGAGTTCATCTGCCTTACCTGTCAGGCCTTTCGCATTGAAATAGATGCAGGTTAATTTATTAGCCCAAACCTCATTCTCTGCTTTGTTCCTGCCTGCCCTGACTTTTTCACTTGCTCCATTCCCCAACTGCAACAGTCTCAGTCTGATCTCTTTTCTCATCTATCCTTTGAGGTCCTGACTGGTCCTCCTGACTAACTTAAGTCCTCCCGAGTTGCTCCAGAAAATCTTCCCATTGGTTTGTTCGTCTCCTTCCAATTCAGGGACAGCCCACCCTGCTTAAACAGAACACCCCGACTCCAGAAGAGATTCCAATGATCCAAAAATGTGAATCCTTCTTCCAGACAACAGCTCCTCAGCCATGCTTTTATCTGCTCTATCCTCCTATTCCTCCTCTCACTAGCACATGACACTGTGAGGAATCTTGATATTACTACCCTAAAGGTCCTACTTTTATCATCCTGCAAAATTTATACATTGTCTCCTCAGAGTCTCATCCTTTTCACTTCCGATGTTATTGGTTCGAATGTGCACAACAACCTCCTGCTGGTCCCTCTCCCCTTTGAGAGTTCTCTTAGCCCACTCTGACACATTCTTGACCCTGGCACCAGGAGGCAACGTATCGTTCTGATGTCTCGTTATCGATCACAGAAATGCATGTCTGTGTCTCTGACTAGAGAGTCGCTTCAAGGCTCACAATACTTCTGACGTGTCTTCCCTTGGCGCAGACACAAAGCCAGTTTATTGTGGTTTCCAGCCGTCATCAGTCAAGGGAGCGGACATGTTGCTGTGCAGCACCGCACTACATCGATCTTACACCCGCACCATGTGACAACAGCGTCCAGTTTGTGTGAATGGTGTCATTCAAAGTGGAATAAAATGAATGGAATGATATCAGTATCATTGACAGTCATACATCACACCCCATGGGACACACAGAGACACATCCTTGACAAGTCTTCTGTATCTAGATTGTTTCTCTCTTTGGAAAGTTAAGAGACCCCACCTACCTTGCTAGACTCGCTCGTTCTCTCTAAATATAAATTAACCGAGTCTTTAATGAAGGACAGTAGACCATGTCCTTCACAGATTCCAGCTTTGTCCTTCCTCTGTTTACTTATGTTTCTTTTTCGAACCAAAACCGACCAGTTTCTGTTTAAAGAATAGCTTCTTGCTTAATAATTATCTCCATAGCAACCTCAGGACTGTCTTGCTTCTGGAAGCCTCTTAGCTGGGTCAAAGGTTTAAACATTCTTTATCAGCTCACACAGGCATCATGGAACTAACTCAAAACTAACAACCTCTAATCTACCTTAAACTGAATCAAATCCACACATTTTTTTTTTACCGTAATACAGACCACAGTAGAATCAGCTATAACAATGCGTGACTTTATGAATATGTAAATATATGTTTTTGGGTTTTGGGAGGGAGCAGGAGTGCCCGGTGGAGGCCCCCACAGACACTGGGAGAACATACAGACTGTCACCCAAGGCTGGAGTTGGGCCTGGGTCCCTGGTGCTGTGGGGCAGCAGTGCTATGCAGTGTGCCACCGCGCCATCCCAAGGTGAAGCATTAGAGCTGGGAGAGAAATCAGAGAGCACGTTTCACACAAATGACAGCAGAAAAGGTTGATGAATCTTTGAAGGCCTGAGTGATAAATATTTATTGGGTAATTATGATGAGAGATAAATGGAGTTGAGGAATAGGTCAGCCATGATCTAATTAAATGTTGGCAAAAGCTTGCCTCCTGCTTTCCTATGAGTAGTGCTGTGTCACTAACTGCAGCCCAACAATGTCTCTTTCCCTGAACTCTAGTACCATGGCCCCTTTCACCTTCCCATTGCTTTCAGACAGGACCCTTCCTCAGGATCTGTTGTGCCTTTTCCAGCTCCAAGCTTCATCAACTCTGATTTCTCCAGCATCTGCAGTTCCCATTGTCTCCTTATTATTGAAGTGACTGATGCTGGAAATAAAGGAGAAGAGTGATGTGTATACGCCCTGCACTACCTTTCTGTTACTCAGTGTGTGTCTTGATGATGTGAACCTCCTGATCAACCGGAATATGAGATCAACCGGTTCCCTCCTGGTCCCATCGGTGCTGGATAATAAAATGTTTCCTGTCCTGGCCTGGAATATACACACAAAGGAACCTTTAGAAAGTTCAGCAGGAAGTCAGAGTTGAAGTGGATACCAAGCAGGTTAATCAGTCTGGATCCAGGGAAAAGGGATTTCAATTGTGTGAAGAAACCAAAGAATTTGGGATTGTTCCCTTTATTCAAAATTGTGAGACATTTTGATAGATTTGAGAGAGACAAAATCCTTTGAGAAGTGAGTCAGTAACCAGAGGTTAGATAAAATCTCTTTACCCATTCCATTCTTAATTTCTCTCCTGTACTTTCTGTGTTCTGCTTGGATCGGGACTGAATGATGAAGCTGTCAGTGTGGAACTGCCCTGCACAGTTGCTGATATTTGCCCCAGGAATGGCAGACAGGGGGAAATCGGTACCCCACACTGCGGGCAGGCTCCTGCTGGATGGGGGGCTGCTAACACCGGACTTTCTCCAGCTCCAGGGGCAGGAGAGGAGACCCCAACACCAGACCATGCCAGCCCTGTCTGAGGTTCCCACCCGGGTCAGTGCAGTCTCAGCCGCCTGGAGGAATGCCCAGCGCTGTCCGAAGAAGGTCAATGTCCTTCTCCACTCTGCCAGGTTACGTTGCACCATCTTCTCCCCAACACCTCACACTCACTCTGTTTCTGCTCCTGTACCCACCACCCAGTAAGGCTCATCCTTTCTCACTCTCACTATTGTCTGCAATATCTCCCCCACTGCCTGTTATCCAGCCCAACCCCCAACACCACTAACCCTGCATGCCCTCTGCACTGCCTACTCACTCAGTCAGGGCACCATGCCACACACACCAACAGCAACAGCTGTGCCATCTCGCTAAATCCCGGCCTTACTCTCATTCCAGGAGGAGAACAGCCCAAACAGGACAGAAAGACTCAAGGTGGGAGGCAGGCTGCCTGCCATTCGATAGCTCTCCCATGATAAGGAGAGGATCCTGACTCTGACTGCCCCGAGCAGGCCCTGGACTGGTACTGGAGGCTGTCCCTGACTGACTGCACAGGAAACCCCTGAGAGAAAGCTCTCTGCCTTGACTTGACTTGGGCCTGCTGACAACTCTGACAAGCTTCCTGGCTTTGTGTCTGTGCTCAATAACAAGGTCAGACAGCAGTGTATGAGCTTGGCTGAGAGGGAAAATGAGCAGATAATGTGAGCCAAAGCAATGGAAGGAGGGATGCTTGTACATCCAGGTCAGCTCCGAGTGAGTATGTGCTCTGAGAGTAAGTGGAGAGCCTGGAGATGCAGCCTGGTCCAGTCCATGAGCTGGGTGTGTGGCCCTAAATGTACAGGGTCCTTGCTGCAGTGTTACAATGAGAGATGTCAGTGCACACCAAGGGGCAGCATTGAAGGGCAGAAGGTTTCTGTAAGTGGGCTCGATATATGACATGGGAGTTTTTGAGGCTGGCACGTGTTGGATGCCAATGTCTGTGAAGGTGAGGAGCATGTGACCGATGCCCATGGACTGTGCCCTGAGATGTTGGTGTCCGGTCTCCAACATGAAGGTCTTTCAGACCAGGCTATGAGCTGCATCCATGAGTTTTGGTTTCCTTGTTGCGTTTTCTCAGAAACTGAGCTTGTTTGTTGAGTTTGGGAAGATGTGAGGCTGAATATTAATGAGCAGAGTTGGGCTGCTAAGAAGGTGGTGTTTAGCCGTCACTAATGTCCATCAATCCCCATCTCCCTGCTGCCCAGTGAGAGTTTCCACACACCACTTATCAAAAACATGAAAGATGGAGCAAGACCATAATGATGTTCAAACGGGCCTCGCTGCACTGGTCACCTGATTCTGTCACATGACTTACCATTGCCCACGTCACAAAGACCCCAATAAGATTCTGCTCACAGTTTATTCCCACAACGATCTGCAATGTACATACATTGAAAAACACTCACACCCTCATGGGCACACACACACACACACACACACACACACACACACACACACATACACACACATACACACACACACACACACACACACACACAAGCGACAAACACAGATGCACGCACAGAGACTCAGACACATCGACAAAGACAGACACAATGCAGACCAATTCTCGAGAGGAAGCATGCCTTTATATAACTAACAGAAACACAAGAAGTAAATCACATTTTACAATTTAACTCTTTAAGTTGCAAGTACATTTAATTGATTGCATACACTCTTGTGGTTTATTTATTTAAAAGAAATGAGAACTGTTTGGGTTTCTAAAAGATTCATGATGCTGTTTTGATGGAGATGTACTTTAATTAACAAGAGGGAGAAAGCTCCTTGACCTCATCCGAATGAATCTCCCAGCTGCAGATGTATCTGTCCATGACATGACGGGGAAGAGTGACTCCCACACAGTCCTTGTGGAGGCGAGATCCTGCCTTCACATTCAGAATACTCTCCATTGTGTCGTGTGGCACTATCACTGGGATAAATTGGACTGATCTAACAACTCAAGACTTGGTTTCCATGAGGCGCTGTGGGCTATCAACACAATCTGTTTTCCCTCGAGAGGGAGATTTCAAGAGTGGAGGGAATATTTTTAACGTAAAAGGAGAAACGTATCAACAAGACATGGGGACAACTTTTTTTACACAGAGTGGATAGTGTGTGGTATGAACTCCCAGAGCAAGTGATGGATGTGGGATCATTTACAATATCTAGAAGACATAAGAACAAGTTTATGAAAAAGAAATGTTTAGAGGGATATGGGTGAAGCACAGGAAGTTGGGACTAGTTGAGTTTGGGATTCCATTCGGCATGGATTGGTTGGACTGTAGAGTCTGTTTCTGCGCTCCATGACTCCTTGACTCCATGACTGTTTGACTGTTTGACTGTTTGACTTTACTCCAACACAATCTACAACCTCATGGCCCTGTATATTCTCCACTCATCCATTACCATCAAGCCAAGGCACCAAACGGAAAGAGAGCATGCCGGAGCAACACCAGGTATACGTAAAAATGAGATGACAGCCTGGTAAGGCTACCAAACAGGATTGTTTACATGTCACACAGCATCAGAGCCAGTGATAGACAGAGCAAAGCAATCCCCAAACCAATGGATCAGACCTATGTTCCATATTCCAGTCATGAATGTTGGTGGTCAATTGAACAACTCACTGGAGGAAGAATCTCCACAAATATCCCCATCTTCAATGACAGAAGAGGCCCACACGTCTGTGTAATGATAAGTCTGAAGCATTCACATCAATATTCAGACAGAAATGCCGAGTGGATGATCCAATTTGGGTACCTTCAGTACTCCTCAGCATTACAGATACTGGTCTTCAGTGAATCCAATGCACTCCATGTGATCTCAAGGAATGATTGGAAAAGCTGGATGTTGGATATGAGTCCCAACAATATTCTGGTCATAGTACTGAAGACTTGTGCTCCAGAACTTCCCGCTCCCGCAGCCAATCTGTTCCTGTACATTTACAACATTCGGAATTCTGCAGCAAACAATTGACTCCCAAAGTCTGTCCCACCATCTGTGAATAACAAGTCAGGAATGCTATGGAATATTCCCCATTTGCCTGGATGGGTGAAGTTCCTGTAACCCTAAAGAAATGTGTCATCATTCAGGATAAGGCAGCCCGCTCGATTGGCACCACATCCACAAGCATTTACTCCCTCCACCAACGGTGCTCAGGAGCAGCAGTGTGTACTGTCTACAAGATGCACTGCAGAAATTCAACAAAGATCCTCAGACAGCACCTTCCAAACATACAACCACTTCCATCAAGAAGGACAAGGGCAGTCAACGGATGGGATCGCAAACAGCTGAAAGTTCCTCTCCATATCACACGCCACCCTGTCTTGGAAATATATTTTTCAAAATCCTGGAATTCCCTCCCTTAGGGCATTGTGGGTCAACCCTCAGCACATGGACAACAGCCGGGCAAGATGGCTGCTCTCCATCGAGGGCAATTAGGGACATGCAGTAAATGCTGGGCCCAGCCAGAGAGACACACATCCTGGGAGTGAATAAAGAAACCTGTACAATCCACATTGTACTTTAAAAATGAGTCATTGCTGTAATGTAGCAGTGAATCTGTACACAGAGAGACCTCACATTCAACAATAAGAGAAATGATCAAACAATCTGCTGTCAGTGATGTTGGTTAGAGGATAAATATTAACCAGAAGACCATGGATGACTTCACTGCTTGTCCTCAAAGGAGGGCTGTGGGAAATGTTACATCCAATGAGGAGCGTGGACTGGTGTTGTGTTACCAGCTCATCTGAAGTGGAATTCTGTCAGCCTCAGACATGTGCTTGATCACATGACCCTGTGATGTCGAGATGTGAATAGACCACAGAGGCAAGACTGTTACTGAGAGTTTGTTTCAACCTCTGAAGACAGAATTGTAATAGTCAGTAGATTGATGGGAATGCTTTGTAACTTTGTTTCCAGTCATTTTTTAAAACAATATTTGACATTGTGAAAAATTTCAAGAAATTGAAACTTTATTGCATTTTTCAAATTTTCCCTGAATTTAGACTGAGCCAATGCATAAATCAATGTGTTTGTACAGGAGCTCAACAGTTGAAACATATCTCCAGTATAGTTTGCAATAAATATGGGATTAGTATAATGATCTGGCTCATAAAATGTATCTGTAATTCTAGAAATGAGGAAAAATATAGTATATGGCATCCACAGCACGATGAAAGTACCAGAAATAGCGAGCAGTAAAATGATGGATTTCCTTCGGCTCTGCATCTCTGGATCGTCGCTGTTCTGGGTGTTGCGTTGACCTTGCAGTGCTCTGCGGGTTCAATTCACCATCACAATGTGTCGGACAGTCAGTAGATTAAGAAGTAAAATTAGAAAGAATGGCAATAGTGGGTTTGAAATTTTGTCAAGCCAGTCAAAACTGATCCATCCTGGCAAGTTAAAATATTCTGGTTTGAAATGAGCGCCCCACTCCACATTGTTAATTATATAGATTGGCTCAAAAGCAAAACACAAAGGAATATTTTTGAGTGAGAACACAACACACACAGTCACTATCACCTCAGCTGCAGTTTCCTTCCTGCAATACTTTGCTCTCAACCTCTGGCAACAAATGAGGACAAAACGATCGACAGTGAATGCAACGGTGAGCCAAACAAAACAGTCAACAGCTGTGTAGTTGATCACCTCATCGCTTCAGAGAACACCTCTGGGCCGCCCGACCAACCAACCCAACCACCCCGTGGCTCAACACTTTAACTCTCCCTCCCACTCCACCGAGGACATGCAGGTCCTTGGACTCCTCCACCGGCAGAACATAACAACACGACGGCTGGAGGAGGAGCGCCTCATCTTCCGCCTGGGAACCCTCCAACCACAAGGTATGAACTCAGATTTCTCCAGTTTCCTCATTTCCCCTCCCCCCACCTTGTCTCAGTCGGTTCCCTCAACTCAGCACCGCCCTCCTAACCTGCAATCTCCTTACTGACCTCTCCGCCCCCACCCCACTCCGGCCTATCACCCTCACCTTGACCTCCTTCCGCCTATCCCACCTCCATCGCCCCTCCCCCAAGTCCCTCCTCCCTACCTTTTATCTTAGCCTGCTTGGCTACTCTCTCTCATTCCTGATGAAGGGCTTATGCTCGAAACGTCGAATTCCCTATTCCTGAGATGCTGCCTGGCCTGCTGTGCTTTAACCAGCAACACATTTTCAGCTGTGATCTCCAGCATCTGCAAACCTCATTTTTTACACCTCATTGATGGTACTTATTGAGGTGAAGTGTAGAAGTGAAAATGGGAAATAGTAGGATAGCAGGCATGTAGTAGATTATCACATTGAAAATAATGACCAGGAGATCAACTGTCGTCATACCCATTAAATAAAGAGTGATCCCTTTAGATAGACCACAGCCTCCACGAATTAGAAGGACAATTGTCAGGAAGTTCGCTATGAAGAAAAGAGCAGAATCCCCAGATTAATGACACAAAATTACTTGGAAATTATGATACAAAACCAGGCCATTTTGTCCAATAGGTCTACGTTGAGGTTCACACTGCATATGTGTTTACTCCCACTGACTTTATCTTACAATATTGAGATATTATTCCTTTCAGCCTCACGTAGTTACTGAGATTTCCAATCAGGCAAACTCACAAAATGTGCAGAAGTACTGCACAGATCAGAAGGAAGCAAAATCTTTCTCAAACCAGAATCCCTTTACAGAGATGTGCAAGGCTATAATTAAACAGAAGGGTGGATCGGGAGGGAGTGACTGTCTCATTTGAACATTGACTAATTTACATACAATTTTCTGAAGCTAATTGGGAGGTCAATTGACCACAATTGTGTGGGATACATTTTATTACAAAGGTCTCACAGGCGGGGTGTTTTCCAGTCAGGGGCACCGAGACAGATAAAAGTCCATCCATATCTTTGTAAGTGGAGATGTCCTCAGTGATGTTTCCCATGAAGTGGTAGATTGAGCTCCATTTGGTTTCAAGGATTTTGTGTTGTTCAGTCAGGACATTAAGAAACGTACCAGAGGAAAGAGGGGGGCTTAAAGCCTCAAAGCCTGAGACTCAAAGAGGAGACCAGATGCAGTTGTTCCCATGGGGATTGTAAATGTGGGAGGAGGTCAAGACAAGAAGGTTCAAGAGGGCAGATAGCCAGGGGTAGGTGGGCTCTGTATATCAGGGACATAATGGATTTAGTCCTGTGTAAGGAAACCATTGAGAATAGCAGCAGCCTGAAAGGGGAATGTATGATCATTGCATTTAGTCTATAAACAGTCTATAAACTATCTACAGCAATTGGAGATCCAGTTCCTGCACAGAGTGTGCCTTTCCAGGGAGTCAGTGATATTCCTTTGTGACAAATCAGTTTCAATTGTGCCTTTGGGTGTTCAGTGTCTGTAGCTTCAAAGATCACCGCAGGCTTTGAGCTCTCGTACCTCCAGCTCGTTGTGAGCATTAAACAGAGACCTTTACAGTGGGCTGTTAGCTCCTGAAAACGAGTACATTTGTAAGGGTTTGATGTGCTCACACCGACATCACTTTCACCACAGATGAGGTTCACCAGGCAGGAAGATGCCACAGGATTCAGGACTCTTGCTGAATTCTCAAAACTGGAAGGTGTCATCGATTACAAGCATGTTGCTGTTGAGGTTTCAGTGAGACAACCAGGGACATTTGTAAATATTAAAGGGGTTCACTCGCTCAGTGTCCAATTAGTCAGCAATTATCAACAAAGGCTTCTCCAGGTATGTGTGTGTATTCCAGGGAGGGGTCATGACTCATACAACCTTCAACACCCCTTGGTTCCATCATGGGCAATGTACCACAGCCTTTGGAGAGACAGATTCTAAGAGGGAAGGACTGTCTCTTGAAGAGATGGCTCATGAGACTATAAGATCATGAGACATAGGAGTGGAAGCAAGGCTATTTGGCCCATCGAGTCCACTCCACCATTTAATCATGGTTGATGGGTGTTTCCATTCCACTTCCCTGCACTCTCCCCACATCCCCTAATATCTTGATCAAGAATTTATCAATCTCTGCCGTGAAGACACTCAACGCCCCGGCCCCCACCGCACTCCGTCACGATAAATTTCACAGGTCACCACTCTCTGGCTGAAGAAATATCTCCTCAGTTCCGTTCTAAATTGACCCCCTCTAATTTTAAGGATATGCCCATGGGTCCGAAATTCCCCACCTAATGGAAACAACTTCCCAGCACCCACCCTTTCTAAGCCATGCATTGTCCTGTAAGTTGCTATTAGAATTCCCCTCAACCTTCTAAACACTAATGAATACAATCACAAGAGCGTCAGCTGATCATTGTATTTTAGGCCTACCATTCCAGGGATCATCCATGTGAATCTGCGCTGGACACGCTCCAGTGCCAGTATGTGCTCCCTGAGGTGTGGGTCCCAAAATTGAAAACAGTATTCTAGATGGGGCCTAACTAAAGCATTATAAAATCTCAGTAACACATCACTGCTTTTACGTTCCAACCCTCAAGATAAATGGCAAAATTACATTTGCTTTTTTAATCATGGACTCAACCTGCAAGTCAACCTTTAGAGAATCCTGGACTAGCACTCCCAGATCCCTTTGTTCTTTGGCGTTATTAACTTTTTCACCGTTTAAAAACTAGTCCATGCCTGTATTCTTTTTCCCATAATTGCAAGACCTCGCTTTTGCGCACGTTGAATCTCATCATCTATTTTCTGGACCACTCTCCAAAACTGTCAAAATGACCCAAGTTGAGACACAGGAGATCAGATGTTGAGTGACATTGCAGTAACATTTACACAAGCACCAAGTCGATCTGTCAAAGGGATTAACATCCTGCTCAACACAGCACAATGTCACTTCAAGCTATGACCATTGACAGGACTATTGAGTTTCTGGCAAAGGTAAGGTGGGTACTGAAAAGGATGCTGGGACGCACACCATCAACAAACCCTGGTTAGTAAACCCTCAAGTCAACATCCATCCATAAGACCAGCCAAATGAATGAAAACAGTAACTACACATCCATCCTCATGTGCATGTATTTAATGAAGGTTATCAGCAATACCATTTCTGTAAAGACATCATAAATTATTCCCCATGTTCTCCGATATGGACTCAGTGTGATTTCTTACATTGTTCCTGCCTGCTGCACTGTAGCCTTCCCCATGTGCTGCCAGTGGTCCTGGAGGCAGGCGGCTGACTCTAATATCCCTTTGTCTGGAATGGCCTTGAGGGTGGTCCTCTGTTTGGTGGAGTCTGTCTGACCCTGACATGGTGAGGCTCTTCCTGCACAGTGTCAGGAATCTCCTTCATCACCCTGGCTCTCTGAAGCACTGGTGTCAGTGGCAGAGGGTAGAGGAGTAACTGTCTCCAACAGGAGTGCCCTGACAGGTACTTGCTGATGGTGACTGTTCCTCCCCATGTCCCACTCTGAGGTTCACGTGGCCCTCCATACTTTCCAGGCAGAGGGACAATGACCTGATGATGATGATGATGTCAGATATCTCCATCTCCTTTTCCTTTGCATAGAGTTCAGTGATAATGCAATGGATCACTTTAACAACTCTAACAATCATCCTAAAGCTAACTCTAATCTTAACACGAGACCTACACCAAACCCTAATCTTAAAATAATCGTCTACACAAACCCTAACCCAGAACCTAAGGCCTCATTCTAAACACAGCACTAACGCCAACCCCAATCCCAACCCTAACCCTAACCTTATGAAGGGCTTATGCCTGAAATGTCAATTCTCCTGCTCCTCAGATGCTGCCTGACTGGCTGTGCTTTTCCAGTACCACACAGTTTGACTCTGATCCCCAGCATCTGCAGTTCTCACATTCTCCTCATCCTTACCTTCAAGTTAATTGTTCCCAAAATCTGAACTCAAACTTGAACTGTAAATCTAACCCTGAAGACGAATCGTAACCCGAACCTGAAAACTAATTCTAATCTCAAAAACACTCCTCATGCAAACACCTCTAATTCTAACCCTCACATGAATCTAACCCAAATTATCACCACAACCTTAACCATAACTCGAAACACTAAACATAAGCTAATCCTAACCCTAACCATGACCTAATCCCGAGATCTAACCATAACAAAAATTGATCTCCCAACCTAACTCTATTGCAAATCAGCATGTATATTCCACAGCACCTGATTGATCAGCCTCCACCAGAGATTGGGATGTGCTTGTGATCACCCCCCACCCCGTACCCCTCAGCAGATGTGCACAAACCCATCAAGATGTGATGCTTCATCAGATAAAAGCCCTAATTCCGCTGTGTAGCTCCCTGTTCCCCCTCAGTGGGCAATGCTGCTCACTGAGGACCGGTTACAGGGACCAACTGTTAATATGAAATAAAAGAACAACAGATTAGTGATCTTCATCCTCATCTGTGATCATTTAAGAGGATACAGGCCTTCTCTAGAAAATCAGCTGAACAGAGTCTGAAAAGCCGACATTTCAGAGGAGATGCCATCATTCTCCCTCTGCTAATGGTGATAACATCTCCCTTCTTCTGCCCTTCCTTCCTGGAGTAAGCTTCGTCCCTCTGAACCTTAACTCATGCACAACCTCCTGTCTCCTCCTGCCCCTCAGCCTCCAGCCTCCCAGTGGTTCTCCAGGTGAGTGACCAACTACAACATCACCTCCTCCTCCATCAGAGTCAGTTTGGCCACACCTCCACTGATCCTCATTCTCTCACTCAGCCTTTTGCAGGACATCAACCACATAGAACAGATATGTCCATATGTACTGACCAACTCTGCTAACTCTACCCGATAACTGAGAGAATGAGGAGGGCTCATTCCTCGGATTTGGACCTGCCCTGGACGGGGTGGATGATATCTCCACCTTGGCAAAGGAGTTTATGAAAGATGATGCTGTCGCAGGAGACACCAGGGTTAAAGTTCACGGTCTATCCTGCTCCCTCAACAATAAAGGTTCTGAACTCTCAATGCTGCCTCCCCACAGCTGAAGGATATTTACACAATTCCACTTCACCTCAGCTGCCTGCTCATGCCCACAGCCCTGTACAATGATGGAACTGTCTTGCTGTTCACGGCCTGACCCTTCGCACAGTGGACACCCGCCCTCACCGTGTGCTTCACTGAGGAGGGCCCTGGCACCATGTGACTTGGGTGGCCAACTCATGGTCCCACTGTGATGATCGTTCAGGTGTGTGAGCACGTGGACAGGGCGCTATCCCATCGACCTGCCTGATCCCACTGACCAACATCAAATCCAGGCTCATGTCCCAGCAACAGACCCAGACACATGGCAATAAAAACCCAGTCGGAGAGAGCTTTGGGATCCAGAAATCTGAAAGTACCTGTTCCTCCCAGACAAGGACCATTTAGCACACGTCAGGTCACAGATTCCTCATGTCCTCATGGAACTAAACTAAAATTCACAAATTACAGCATGGGCTGTTTCTTGTCGGAACACCTGAAACTGGATCCAGCATGAGGAGAGAAAGAGGGAGGGTTTATTCACTGAGAGATATATCAGGGGAAAGAACAGAGTGAAAGTGGGATTGAAAAGATAACACAACCTGCTTCAACTTCTTACCAGGAACTCCGAAGATTGTGAGGAAATGGTAGTAAGTGAAAGCTATCTGTTCAATTGTTGATAATTCCATTTTCAGGGAGAGACAATATCAATTGTTGACAGATCTGAATCATCAGACATTAATACATTATATATAGGAACTAAATCTCCCCTGTGATTTTGTGCAGTTGCAGAGATAGTGAAATTAGTTTGTGGTCTTTGAACAAACAGGTAGAATTAATTTTAATAGATATTACACAATACAATCTTCACCTACACCGGAAGAATGAAGGAGAACAATTGGGCCAGGTCCATCTCAAGGGTCCTTGCTCGCTGTCTTAGTGCTCTCTACACGGATGCTCACACCATCCCTGCCATGCCTTTCTCACTTTGCCCCGTCAACTAGATACTCATAGAAAGATACAGCTTGGAAACAAGACCCTTCAGCTAACTTGTCCATGACAACCAGACATCCCAAATTAATCTCATCCCATTTATCAACATTTCATCCTTATCCCTCTAAACTCTTTCTGTCAGTATCTAAATGCTTCTAAAAATGTTGTTATCGTACCAGCCTCCACCACTTCCTTTGGCATCTCCTTTCTTACACACACCACCCTCTGTGTGAAAATGTTGCCCTCTCAGTTCATTTTAAAGCTTAGCCCCTCACCTTACACCTACGGTCTCTGGATTCCCTTACGCTGGGGAAAAGACCTTTAGCTCATCACCCTACCCCTGTTCTTCATGATTTTGTAAACTTCCATAAAGTCATCCCTCAGTCTCCAATGCTGCTGGAAATTAGCACCAACCTATTTAGCCTCTCCCTATAGCTCAAACCCTCTCATCCTGGCAACATACCTGTCAATATCTTTTGAACTTTTTCATGTCTCACATCAGCCTACTCATAGCAGGGAGACCAGAATTGAACGCAGTCTTCCAATGTCCTGTACAGCCACAACATGACCTCCTCTCAGTTCCTATACTAAATGCACTGACCAATAAAGCCAAGCTTACCTTCTTCACTCTCCTGCCGACCTGCGACTCCACTTTCAAGGAATTATGAACCAACATTCCCAGAATTCATTGCTCCGCAACAATCCCCAGGACCTTACCATCAAGTGTATACATCCTGACATCATTTGCCTTTCCACAATGCAATACCTCATAGTTAGCTAAATTAAACTCCATCTGCCGCTCCTCAACCCATTAGTCCACCTGACTGAGGTCCTGCTGTACTCTGAGGTAACCTCCTTGACTCTCCACCACACCAACATTGTTGGTGTCACATGCAAACGTACTAACCACACTTTCTGTATTCATATCCAAATCATTTATAGTAATGACAAAATGCAGTGGACCCAGCACTGATCCTAGTTTCACAACACAGGTCACAGGCTTCCAGGCTGAAAAGCAACCCTCCAAAATTCCCCTCGGTCTACTACCTTTCAGCGAGTGCTTATCTAAATGGCTAGTTGTACAGAGATGGCATGCGCCCTCAAAACTGAGGAATTTTGCGAGGAGGTTTCAGCGGGACTCGAGTATTTCACCTGTGAAGTGAGACTGGAAAGGTTTGAATTGGTTTCGGTCAAATTCACCGATGTCAACCCGGTGTTCTTCTCTGACCACTGCCTCCTGCTGTTCAGCAAGGGTACATAGAATCTGAACGTGAAACTGCTGATCCCAGAAATCATGGAGAAGTTCAAAAGAGGTTCCACAAGTTGGAGAAACGTGAATCACCACATTGAGTCTCCCTCAGACTTCTGGGAAACAGCCAAGGGGATCATCAACATAATCTTCATTCTCGAAGGTCTTCTGAAGGTGAGAGAAAAACAGGGGAGAACTGTGAAAACTCCAGAATAGTGTGCAGATCCTACACCAGGTGTAGATAATGGGGGTTGATGTCATGGAGGATCAACAGGAGGTGAACATTCAGCAAACCTCACTCGTTACCTTCGTAGCCTCCATGGTAATATCCTGATCCAGGGTCTACACAGTGGAGCAGGATGAGACGTGCTCATGTTAGTTCTTTGAGAAGTTGCACAGGGAGAGCTCTGTGCTCAGAGCCCGAAGGGAGAAGGTGGATCTGTAAGGCTATCTCAGACTAACATCCTGAGGATCAGCAAATCGTTTCACGCTGGACTGTGTGACAGGAAGCCCACAGACAGCGTAGCCTCCCGGTCATTCCTCCCTCTCATGATAGGTCTTAGATGACAGCAGTTGGGAGAGGCTGCACCAGCCTCTATCTCTGGATGTGCTGACCAAGGCCCTCGAGTCCTCAGGAAAGAGTATTACTCCAGGAAGTGACGGCTTACCAGCCGAGTTGTATTCAATTCTGTGAGACTTGATTGGCCAGGACATGCTGGAAATGCGCAACAGAATGCCTCCAACAGGTAATTTGTGTAAATCCATGAGTAAATGTATCATCCCCACATCTGCAATCAGAAGGTGGAGAGGGATGACTGACAACTAATTTAATTGCTGAATGGCAATTAAAATGTCCTGAATAAAGTCATCACCATCTGGGTCAGTTCTGCTTTGGGATCAGTGATTCACCCTGAGTAAAACTGATCTGTTGAGGCAGCCTCATAATACTCAGATATAGAATCACCTCTGTACAGGACAGGGGAGTTGGAAAGCTGCCTCATCAGCCTGCACCAGGAGGTCCTTGACACGATCTTTCACACATCTATGAGGGGTTTTCTCTCCAAAGTAGGCTTTGGAGAGCGATTCTACAAATGAACCATACTCCTCTACACCAACATCATGAGTGCGGCCTCAATCATTGGTTGGGAAACAGAAAGCCCACTCTCTCCTTTCCTGTTGTATTGTTGACCTGGAGGTGCCTGAATCACTCTGGGAAACAATTCAGGCATTTCTTCCTTTTAAGCAAATGTCAATCTACTGCGAACCTCTTTACAAACGTTCATCAATCCACCATTGCTCATTTATGCATCAATGGATTCAGGACCCGAGTTTCAGACTCTAGTTCTTTATTCTCCATCTTAACAAACAATTCAAGTGTTTTAAGATCACTCTTCCCCAATACAATAATATTGTAAATTCATGCTATTGCATTGTGTCTGTTTGTTTTGGAGAAAGCAAATTAACTTGCTGCATGCTGACACCTGTTCTCTCGCATCAGTTCAAAGCTGTGAGATGTAACAGGTTAGTCCTTTTAAACTGCTATTTATTATTTATAATGATGCTTGCTCTATTTGAACATAACAAATAAAGGTAAGATATCGACAATGACCATGTAACGTAACGCATACATTATTGAGAATATCCCGAAAATGGGAAAGCAGCACTCCAGGAAGAACTCTGTCCTTGAATCTATGAGGCATGTGAGGGAAGGGTTTGATCCTGAAGGTTCAGATTCTGAAGCAGAACACCTTCATGGATCCAGAACGTGTTTTGGTGCTTTTCTCTTTCACTCAGATTTACAACTTCAATTGGCCTGATGCATCTCCCTGCTAACTGAGCTTTATCCCAAGTTCCCAACATTCTGATAATATTGAACAAATATTCCACAATGCCGGTAGTATGGTTCCCCAGAAGGGTAGCAATCCCCATCCAATAAAAGCAAAACCCACGTTTCCAATCTATTCAGTTTGCACCAGCCCCAGAAACCTCACCAATCATCGGTAAATCCAAAGCACTTCCTCCTGGAACTAATTCTTCTAGCCACATGTTCATCGGCCTAATGTGTACTCAGAGTAACAAGGGGATCAGCCTTTCAACTTCTTGCCTGATTTGCTGCATTTTACTGATTAATGCCAATCACTGTTGCTCCCTGCTATTGTGATTAGGTCAACCAGCTGGAACTGAAAGTGTATGAGTTCCCTGATTGGGGCTCTGAATCTGATCCAATCAGGGAGCCCTGTCTGAATTAAAAGAATGAATGTCAGGAATATTGAGATGCTGAATACCTGACTCAGTAAGAGGCTACTGTTAAAGGAGATGCATTTGTAAATAAATGGGTGATTAATGACAGGATGTCAGCCTCTGAAGCGTGATTTCACGACCAGACATTGTTGGTATAAATGTGCAACAAGGACCACGGGCTCTTCACTTTCCGCACGTTCCCATTCCTGCTTCTGTCCCTAACCAGTAAACCCCGCACCCCAAGATATGTTGAAGTTTTTCTGTGATGTTCTCGACCTCAGCACTGTTGAGACAATATACCTTCCAGGCTTCTGTCAAGTCAGGACTGTTGATTCTGATAGATTCACTCAGTCACTTTATGTTTGTCCACAGCTGCCATTTGATGTTAACACAGCAACAAACTGACTTTATAAATACTGAAAAGCAGAAAAAAAAACTGGGGAGTTGGGAGTCCATGTCTATTTGAGTGCAGGATTGATTGAGCATAATGATTGCTGGACAGCAAGGGTTCAACGATGAGGGAGTGAAATGACGCAAACCGAGGGTTGAATTGCACAAAGTTCGAAGTGTTTGAGATGAATAAGTCTTTGAAGAGAATAATGGAAACTACTGGCACTAAATGGACCTAAAAGCTTCTTGTTGCCTCTTGATGTATGACTAGGACAAGCATCTAAATGTTTATGATGGCCTGAAATCTTTCCAAAATTGAAATGAATGAACAATGCCTCACATTTTTCTATATTATATTGCACTGACCATTGTGTGTGCATTCACTCACTGAACCTGGCCTTCCACCTCTCAGCGTTCATATGTTCTCCTTGTATTTTTCTGTCCCAACTGACATTTTGCAATTAACAAACACATGATTCCACCATCTCAGTCATTGACAGATAATAAGTGGCTGTGTCTGGAGAAGTGGTCCTTGTGGCACTCAGTAATACCAGCCCAACAACATGAAGATGACAGATTTATTCCTTCTCTCTGTTTTCTGTTCTTTATTAGTCCTTACGCCAAGTCCCATTTCCCCATCACTGTAGGCATCATTGACAGTATTGATACCTGCTCAAATGTTTCCAAATTTGACATTTCTGCATCCTGGAGTGTGTAAATCCCTCCCTGGCCTTACTCTATCATCTCACTTGAAGCTGATCCATCCCATCATCAGTCAGATGTTTAGGTATCTACTGTGGACATGTGCAGTACACTGCAGGGAACAGAAAATAACTCATCCCCATGTGGTGCTGTGCAGATCGTGTGTCGCAGAATCAGCTCTGAAACCTGTCCAGGACATTCTTATCCTGGTCGGAGGATCATTATTGATTGGAACTTATGTAATCTTTGAGGGTATTTTCCAGTGACTCATTTTATTTGTTTCAATTATTGCCTGAATTGGAGAAGTTATATTTGAATCAGAAGCTGTTTCCATGCAAGGTGAGGCATTCTATTGTGACGTTAGATTTACGAAAACCTACAATGTGTTGTCTCCATTAACCAACTATCATCCCCTTCACATAACAGGGAACCAGGGAAGCCACATCCCTCTGTTGAGGAGAACATTTCTCAGAGAGACACTTAACAACTGGGATTTAATTTCCAAATGGTCAAAGGCGAGGGAAAGAAGACACTGAAATGAAATGAGATTTCAGTGTTTGATAGATGTGCTGGGGGGTCAATGCTGGTATACAGAGTGGCACAGTGGCTCAGTAGTTAGCCCTGCTATCTCACAGAGCCAGCAGGTGGGTGTGGGTGGGATAGCCTTTGCAGGGTCGATTTGGACTGGGTGGGCCCATTGACCTGCTTCCACTTTGTAAGAATTCTATGAATTTATTCCACATGCATTTTCCAATGTTTCCTACTGACCGATTGAGATTTTTACAATCCAATAAACCTAGATTCTAAAAATAGTCTGTCTCAATTGAGAGTAAACTCACCGCTGTCACCTGTTTGTACAAATTCTTAAATAAATGAATTGAACCACATTGTAATGTCACAGTCCCCCACATTAACTGTGAAAGCATTACTTTCACTTCAATCATTTTTGTCATTTCTTTCAGTTCCTGTAAGACCCTGAAACTGAGTGGATGTGTAGATCCGTGCTCATGTGAAGGAAATGAGAGTTTTAGTAAATTATATTGCCTTGGAATGAAAATGTTGTACTAGTCCCAGGCTGAAGTGTTGTGACAAGAAAAAGCTCTGAAGACATTGTTTAAAGCTAACTACATTGACACTCTGGTAGCTCCATGAAGGAATTTACTGCAGTTCCAGTTTAGAAGTGACAGTCACAAGTCATTTAACCAAGTGATAGATACAGGGATTCTCCTGTAAATATTCTGTGAGAGTTGTTTTATTTGGAACAGCACTGGGAGTCGTGTTTTGTAAAATATATCAAGGTCATGTCCTTTTCATTCATTTAAGGAAGTTTTGAGGGTAATGAGAATTAGACATTTCTTCCGTGTTCATTGCTTTTGAATCTGAGTTATAAGTAAGCAGTTTGTTTCATTCTACTTACTTGTAAATTTGTTTCGCAATAAATTTCTGTTTTGTTGTGGAAATAATATTTGCAGCATTGTGTGTTTGCGATTCAGCAAGAGATCTCTTTGTTAAATCAAAACAAGTAAGGTTGTCATCCATCAAGCTGAATTTGTGTTTAGGATCTGGCTTGTTCTGTAATTAATCAGCTGGTATCAGAACAGAAGTGAGACAATTAAAGACTAATACTAACTCCTGAGGAACTGATAAACTAACCCCACTCTTCATATAGATTGCGCCTCAACTATATCCATCCAGATCCATTATATGGCACAAACCCTGATCAGACATCCACACTGAGTTTAATACCATATTGCCCATCCCAAAGTTACTACTCTGTCACTTTGCACAAGAGCCAACACAAAATAACTTCCCTCAGTCCCTGCCAAACCTGTAAGACTGCAGCTGCATGAGACACTGGTTGGCTCACACACATGCGGTTTTGTGTCCAATACTGGTCATCACCAAGCAGTGAGGACAGAATTACTCTGAGGCGAGTACAGAAGATATTTACAAGAATAGTATTAGTATGTGGGAATTCCTGCGTTCAAAATCACACAACACCAGGTTATAGTCCAACAGGTTTAATTGGAAGCACTAGCTTTCGGAGTGCTGCTCCTTCGTCAGGTGGTTGTGGAGTACATAGTTGTAAGACACAGAACTAATAGCAAAAGTTTACAGTGTGATGTAACTGGAGGTATACATTGAAAAATACTTTGATTGTTGAGTCTCTCATCTGTCGGAATGACCACTTCCTTCATATGTAAATCACAAAACATTTTTCGAAATTTACATTCACAGGTGAACTTTAACAATTATCTGATAATGCGTTGAAGGTGTTAGCTCCCTTTGTGCTGCTGTCTGTGCCAAAATGTTTAGACTGATTCTATTGTTAAAAATGAATTAACAGAACATTCCATGAGTTCATGCAGTCTTTGAGCAAAGTACAACGTAACTCTGCAAGTACAATACATCTCAAACGTATCTGTGTATGTGTGCATGTGGACTCTAACCTGGTGTTGTGTGGTTTCTAACTTTGTCCACCCCAGTCCAACATCGGCATCTGCAAATCATGGAAATTACTGCAGCTTTGATGAAAGATGCTAAGAGGAGTGTCATTTTCCATAAAGAGAGGTGAATGAGTTTTGATGTGATTGGGATGTACAAAATAATCAGGGTCTAGATTGGGGGCATGTCTCCCCGAACGTAGAAACATTTACCAGGAGACACCAAGTGAGAAAAATTATTGGGAGGATTATCAAGGACATGAGGCCGACCATTTTATTCAGAAGTTGACAGTGCGACTGGAAATCACTGCCCAGTCCTGATGATGGCTTGAGGTGACCAACCTTAACTCATTTACTGGGAACCTGGAACTTCACGTGAGGTGTAGAAACCCTCAGCGCTATGGACCATCTGCTGGAAAGTGGGATCAGAGCAGCTTGTCAGTTTATTCAATTGATGCAGACATGAATGACCTCTTTCAGTGTCATTACTTTTGTACATTTCTGTGCTATTGCAGAAAGACTGAGGAGTGATGAAGTGAATTCACTTGGTCGGTTAAATGGCCTGTTTCTGTGTTTTCCATTTTCACCACTAGGAACACTGTGGATTGTTAAAGTGAACTCTACAGGGATGTGTCCACCTTCCAGTTGTTTCCTGAAGAAATGTTTATAGCTTCATACTTTTTACGCTGTATAAATCAATTTTACATGGGGGTGAATACTATTAACTCAAGTTAGAACATAAGAATTTTACAGTTCATTAGGTTAATATTGCTTCGTTGTTTAGTTTTCTCATTATAATGTAAAGATTTAGAAAAGAAGTATTATGAAATCTTGTATTGTCAATGAACTGCTGAGTATTCAGATGATCAATTTAAACATTAATTGCCCCGACATTATAGAACAAAACAGACAGTCAGAGATACCTTATATTTATCACATTTTATTATACAATGGATTGGAGCTGTCACATTCAGTAATTGCAGTAGTAAACTGCAATTTTGATTCACATTGTATTGTTTATTCATAAAATATCAACAAGCACATTCCAAAACTATTTGAGTCAGGTAGTGCAGAGAATGCAATTAAAAAGTCACAGCTCCCTATTTGCACTTTATATTATTTGCTGACTGAATGTCAGCCAAATTAGAACATTTGCTAAACTTGACAATGAATTGCTCACATTCCAAACCAAACTATGTAGGATTCAGTGAGTTAACAGATCCTCACTTTACCATCACAGAGAGGGCTCAGATCATGGTTTACACCTTTAATGATGAAACAAACCTTTCTCAGCTCTGTTAGCATTGTCCATCAAACAAAAGTATCTTCACAAGTGTAACAAGTCATGGTTTTGTAAAATAGTGACCAGACGATTCGATGTAACCTGATTTGGAGCATGGGAAATAATTGTGACTGTGAGAGCGGCTCCTTTTTTGAGGTAGTCTGGGTGTCAGCGCTGACCTCCAAAAAATCCTTGAAGAGTAATTATTGTTTTATGTGCTGTTGCATTGTTTGGAAATTTGGGGAAAATAAAGATCAAAGCAACACAATGTGAACAAAGAAGGAGACTGTGTTGGAGAATTCACAGCACAGGAGCAGGTACGTTTATGGTTTTTAAGTGTAGTCTTGCTGAGTTTTTTTGTGTATATCTACAATATGCGGCTGAAGGAGTTCTTTTTGGTTATAAGTTTTATTGAGATCTGTCTCTTGATTAAAATGTAATAATATAAAGCACAGGCACTACATTAGCCGGTAGCAGTGTTCTTTAAAGCAGTTAGGCTGTAGTTGTTTTCTGGGTGTGTAGATTATTTAGTTGCAAAGATGGCCTTTAGTAGTGATGTACTCTTCCTGTCAGATGTGGGAGAGCTCCCATGTTACTGATCAAATATGTCTACAGTAAATATGTTTGGTGGTGAATCCTATCATATCACTTGGATCAGTTGAAGCAGCAGAGAGGAATTTTGAGACAATGATGAAGAATTTTCAGGAGTTGGGGGTCTGATGGATGGTAGCTATAGGAAGACAGAACAAAAGCAGATACAACCAAGTAGACAGTTTATGTCGAGGAATGGCAGTCGAGGGATATAGGTAGTGTAGGTATCTCCTGTGGCTATCCCCATTTTAAAGAGATATGTTGTTTTGGAAAATGTAGGGTGCGATGGACTCTTTGGGGAATGTAGCATGGACAGTCAAGTTTCTGGTACCAAGACTGGCTCAAATGTAACGACTGGTACGCCAGTTTCCAAGTGAAAAATTGTGATAGGGGACTCTCTCATCAGAGGCACAGACAGACTTTTCTGCGGCCAAGAGCCACTGTTGCCTCACTGGGGTCAGGATCAAGGATATCTCAGAGAGCATGTAGAATATTCTCAAAGGGGACTGGGACTAACAAAAGGTCATTGTGTACATTGGAACTAACGACACAGGAAAGAAAAAGGATGAAATTCAGAAGGGAGGATATGAGGTTAGGCAGGAAATTGAAAGGGGATCCTTGAGGGTAGTAATATCTGGATCACTCAATGCCACGAGCTAGTGAGCGTAGGACTAGGAGGATCGAGCAGATGAATGAGTAGTTGAGGAGCTGGTGAAAGGGAGAAGGATTCACATTTTTTCATCATTGGAATATTTCTTGGGGTAGAACTGATCTGTAAAACAAGGACAGATTGCAACTGAATTAGAAAAAGAACTAATTTACTGGCAGGGAGATTTGCTCGAGATGCTCAGGAATATTGAATCTAGTAAGGTTGGATTGGGGATGACGGCAATGGTGGAAATGCGGGAGTGGGGTGACTATTGGATCACCAATAGTCAAAAGGTGAGGTGCCCAAAGACTGGAGGTTGCCTCATTGTGCCACTACTTAAGAAAGGTGGTAAGGAAAACCCAGCAAACATTACACAGGGGAGCCTGGCATTCATGGTGGGCAAATTGTTGGAGGGAGATCAGGGACAGGATTTATATGCCCTCCATATTTGGATAGGCAAGGACTAATTAGTGATTGTCCATATGGATTTGCACGTCAGAAATCATGTCTCACCAACTTGATTGAGATATTTGAGCATGTAACAAAGAGGATTGATGAGGCAGAGTGGCAGACGTGATCTATATGGACATCAGTAATGAGTTTGACAAGGGTCCTCATGGTTAAAAAGGTGAGACCACATGGAATAGAGGGAGGACTAGCTATTGGGACACAGAACTGGCTCGGAAGTAGAAGACAGAGGATGGTGGTACAGGGTTGCTTTTCAGACTGGAGGCTTGTGACCAGTGGTGTGCCACAAAGATTTGTGCTGGATCACTGCTTTTCATCATTTATACAAATGATTTACATGCGAATATGGGAGGTATGGTTAGTCAGTTTGCAAATGTCAATAAAATTGAAAAAGTGTAGTAGACAGTGAAGAAAGTTAGGATTAGAATGGTGCTGGAAAAGCTCAGCAGGTCAGGCAGCATCCCAGGAGCAAGAAAATCAACCTTTCGGGCAGGTGCCCTTCCTGATTAAGGACTTTTGCCCGAAACATCAATCTTCCTGCTCCTCGGATGCTGCCTGACCTGCTGAGCTTTTCCTGCGCAATTTTAATCTGGACTCTAATCTCCAGAATCTACAATCCTCAATTTCACCTCGTGAAGAGACTTATCTCAATGTATAACAGGATCTTGATCAGATGAGCCAATGTGCTGAGGAGTTACAGATGGAGTTTAATTTAGATAAATGCGAAGTGCTGTATTTTGGAATGGCAAATCAGGGCAGGACCTGTACACTTTGAGATAAGGTCCTGGGGAGTGTTACTGAACAAAGAGACACAGTTTCATAGTGACTTGAAAGTGGAGACTGCAGTAGACAGGATAGTCAAGAAGTGGTTTGGTATGTGCTCCTTTATTGTTCAGAGAATTGATTAGAGGAGTTGTGAGGTCGTGTTGCGGCCAGACAGGACATTGGTTAGGCCACTTTTGGAAAAGTTGTGTGCAGTTGTGGTCTCCCTCCTGTCCGAAGGATGGTGTGAAACATGAAAGGGTTCACAAAAGATTGACAAGGATGTTGCCAGTTTTGGAGGGTTTGCAAAATAGGGAAAGGCTGAGTAGACTGGGTCTCTTTTTAATGGAGCTTTGGAGACTGAGGGGTGATCTTACAGAGGTTTATAAAATAATGAGGAGCGTGTATAGGACAAGGTCTTTCCTCTGGGTTGGGAGAGTCCAGAGGTAGAGAGCGTGGTTTCAGGATGACGGGGAAAAGGGTTACAACATTCTTAATGGAAAATCTTTGTCATGCAAAGGGTGGTGCATGTATGGAATGAACTGCCAGAGGAAATGTAAGAGGCTGCTACAATTGCAACATTTAAAAACAAAAGCATCCGGATGGATAAATAAGGGGGAAAGGTTTAGAGGGATATGGGGATAAATGGAATGCTATTAGCATAGAATATCTGCTTAGCAAAAGCCATTTGGACCAATGGGTCTGTTTCCTTGCTTTACATCTCTATGACTCTAACTACACCCAACATGCTAGGAGCAGTCGAATGCATGTTTCATCATAGATAAATATCAACACACTGAATCTCAATTCCCTTTTAGAAATCAATCCCCGTTCTTTGTTTGCAATGATAGGGCCTTGTGCAAGGAGAAAACCAAATTGATGTTTTGAGTTCCTTGATTAACGTCCAGAGGAAAGTGTTCGGATGAATATGATTGCATTAACTCTGTTTCTCTCTCCAAAGATGCTGCCATACCTGTTGAGCCTCGCCTGTTATTTCTGTTCCTTTTTCATATGTCTGGTATCCACAGCACTTTTATTTATTTCATGAAAATGTTTCACTTCCCAACCTACTTCCCAGAATTAATTCTTAGAATTGTGGAACCCGACTGGACTGAAGTGTTGCATCATTCCATCAAGCTTGTGCCATCAAGGCTCGACGAATTCTGGTCTCGTCTCAGGGAGTTGTTAAATGTTGTGAGCCTTCCTACATCAATAACCCTCCCAAGCACCTAATTATCAGATACCACACCACTCTCTGAGTGAAAGCCTATTCCTCAAAACCCCTCCAAATCTTTTGCTTTTCACCTTCAAAATGTTGCCCTTTTGCCATCTGCCAATTTCCTGTGCCAGTTAGATATGGAGAGCTTCCATTGCTCTCTGGGCAGAAGTGGAGAATGTTTGATCAGTGACATTCGATTTCTATTTTATTTTCTGTATCTTTCAGTTAATTTCCTACTGATTTTGGTTCTCTTACAGGGAAAGTGCGGCCTCTCTAACTGCACAACCCACTGCCTGCTGGCTATGGCAATATCAGATCTACTGTTCATTTTCGCTGATATCATGCTTTGGTGATTGAAAGACCTTTACTACCCAGGGTGTTTCCTGGACATCACCCCTGTGTGCAGTGATGTCGATGCCCTGGTTGGTGCAGCCACAGACTGTTCTGTCTGTTGCACTGTCCTATTCTCTTTTGATCATATTGTAGCCATTTGCTGCTTGAAAATGAAGAGAAAATATTGGGCAGAGAAAGCCTTGGCCGTGGCTCTGGCTGCAACCAGCATTCTACTCTGTTCAAAAAACATTCCCTTCTATTTTCGGTATAAACCTGGAAGGATAGTTGACAATGTTCCAGGGTTCTGCTATATAAAGTCAAGTTATTTTACTAATCCCAGGTGGCTGGGATTTAGGTAGTTTGGTTACATTTTAACCCCTTTCATCCCATTCGTGTTAACTCTGTGAATGAACACTGACGATAAGGCACATTTTAGTGGCCAGTCGTATCCACAAGAGCCTGAGGGGTCAGAGGAAGGTAACGAGTCACAGAGATGCAGAGATGGAGAGCCGGAGGAAGTCGGTGATTTCCCTCCTCACCATATCCATCAGCTTTATACTGCTGTGGTTAGTTTTTGGTGCAAACATCTTACACTTTAGCATTAAACCAACATATTGTTGGATTAAATTTCACTTTACGTGGGCTGGAGAAATGCTGAAGGATTTCAGCTGCAGCACAAACACATTGTTTTATGCAGTGAAGCTGCCCAGGTTCAGAGCGAAGGTGAGGAATGTGATGCAACAGCTGGTCTCGTAAATCCTGCCCTTATGGTGGAAAGAGCCTGGAGGAGAGATTCAATATGACGGACTGGCTGTGAGTGATGGGCTCAGCTGGAACATCACATCTTCACGGACTGCCCTGTGGATGAGTGTTATAGACCGGCAGGAGGGGTCTCTGCATTCCCCCTGCAGGGGCGGAGGGAAAGGGACAGAAACAGTCATTCCTGCACCATCGTAATTGTCAGACTCTCCCTGTTCAGCTCACAATAAGCACTTTATTACAACCAGGGAAAGGCTCCAGGTGCTGGTGATCCCCTCAGCTGAGTTGGTCATTGGAGATGCACATTTGTTTGTGAGAGAGTTTATTGATACCACCTCCTGATTGCTCACTTCACATGGATATTACTTTTTCTCCCTCTCTGCCTCTTTCTGTCTGTCTTTGATCCTCTCTTCCTCTCTTGCATTGACCTCCATCTCAGTTTCTTGCTCTGTCTCCCTCTCTCACTTTTTGTCTCGCTTTGTGTGTCCCTCCCAGTCTGTATTGCTCTGTCTATTTGTCTGTCTGTCTCACTGTCTCCCTCTATGTCTACCCTTCTTTGAATCTCTGTCTATCTCTTTCTCTGTCTCTCTGTCTCGCCCTTGGTCTCTGTCTTTTGCTCACAAAGAAAATAACAGACGCTTGTTGTCTCAGTTTATGACATGTTCACTTGCATTGACTCAAATCCCTTCCTGATCCCTTCATTCACTGATCTTTCCCCAGGCAATGATTTAGTAAAGTACAGAATGCACAGAATCAGCCCACAAGACGTTGACACATTACAGTAAGTAAGTCTGCTGGAGTTTGATCATCTCCTCTTCCTCTCCCTGTGGCTGTGCAGGAGGTGTGTACATATGTTTCCCTTACAGTGTGTAAGGGTCTTCGTGTGTCTGTGTGTGTGTGTGTGTGTGGTTTGGGGTGGGGGGGGGAGGGGGTGCTTCATTGTCACAGCATTTCTGTCTGCATGGATATGTGTGCATTCGGTATGTACATGGCTGTGTTTCTTTCTCTGTCAATTTGTCTATATTTGTGTGTATTTACATGTGTGTATATGTGTGTGTGCGTGCATAGATTTGTTCTGACTTCTCAGTATGACTGTTAAATTTCACCAGATTGTGAAGGAGCCGCACTCCGAAAACTAGTACTTCCAAATAAATCTTTTGGACTGGAAACTGGTGTTATGCGATTTTTAAATTTGTACACCCCAATCAAACAAACACATCTCCAAATCATCGGTATGACTGTATTTTTGTGTGTGTGGATGTGTGTGTATTCTGTACATACATGGGTGTGTCTCAGTCTGCCTGTTTTTCTGAGTGTGTATGTGTATGTGTGAGTAGGTGTGCTCCCTTCTGCACCCTGATTTCATTCCTGTGTTTACTGTGAGTGTGCAGGAATGTTGCTGTAGTCTGTGTAGATGTGTTCCCAGCTTTAAATTTGGCAGTATTATTGTGCGCTATGCACATGTGTGAGATGCATGTGTGTATGTTTGTGTGTATTTTTGTTTTCCAGTATGTTCCTATTTCTCACTTTGACTGTTTTTCTGTGTTATAGGTGTGTGTTCTGCGTGTATGTGTGTGTGTGGAGGTGTGGGTGTGTTTCTGTGATCCGCTGGGTTGGCTCTGTCTCTGTCTGATCATGACATTCCCTCTCCTGAAAAAGTTCAAATGAACCCTTCAGCAGTTCACGGTGAACATATCGCTCTAAGTAACGCATTTCTTGCAAGCTGGGAAATATCTAAATATCAATATCTGTACCTCCTGCACCCTGACAGCTGAACTGTTACTTCAGTTCAAGGACCTAAGCCGAATGAACAAACAAGACAGGGAAATATTGAGTAAAAGGCAGAATTCCAGTTCTTCCATCCTTCTTTGAAACAAGGAGCTGTTTGTGTCCATACATAAATATTGTTACATATTGGATCATTAGGCCATACAGTGTGGGAGGGCAATTAGGCCATTCATCCCGAGTCATTCTGGCATTTGATCATGAGGTAATTCTATTCTCCTGCATTCTCCCCATAACTTTTGATTCCCTGATTAATCTGGAACCCACATATCTAAGTGTTTAACACATTTGTTGTGGACCAGGCCAGACCTGGTTATTTACAGATTTCTGAATGAAACACAAACAAAAGAGAACAGAATACAGACTAACTTAGTCTGTTGGGCTTTCGCACAGACTCTCTCAACTTAATACTTGTTCTAAATTACTGCACAAATCCCCATAAACACCTCTTGGCAATACAGGTAAAAATCAAACATACGATCTGACAGGAGAGATGTCAGAGAGAGATTCAGCTTGGAACAACTTCTTTTATGTAGCTGTTCCTTTTGCCAGCAGTCTGAAAGACTGACTGCTTCCTGACACCAAACAAAACTCAACCAGGCCGGAATAATGTTGAGCTTGGAGAATTGGCCACTGTATTTTTTTTTACTTGAAAGCCTTTTGTCTGAGGCAGTGTCTGTTAGCTATTGTGAAGTTGGCCCTAAAACCCATCAAAACTAGACACCCCAGAACCACTGCATTTATAAACAGTGTAAGAAAACAAAAGAACAACACAACTTTGGTAAAGGAGCAGCATCATCACACACGCAATGTCCTGATCTCCACAGTCCTCTGTGGCAATGATTTCCACAGATTACACATTCTTTCACTGATGAAATTCATGCTCATCTCAGTTCCAATGGTTGTCACTTCGGTCTGAGGCTGTGCCCTCAGTTCCTAGTCTCTCCGACACATGGAAACAGCTTCCAAGCCAAAGCTGGAATTGGAGGACTCTTCACAAAAGGAAGTACAATGCTGGTCTGAGGCTGTGAATGACAGTCTCTGGGACTGTTTCTTGACATTATATTACACAGACTATTTTTGTGCTCATCCACTCACTGAATCTGTCCTTCCCTCTCTCAGACTTCCTCTCTCCTCCTTTACTGTGCACCTAACATTGTGCTTCTCCCAACGTAACACATGATCTATCACCTCAGTGATGGGGACAGATTATAAATGGCCATGACACGAGGAATGATAATTGTGGTACTCACTAATATCAGCCGAAGAACATGAATATGACAGATTTATTCCTGCTCTCTGTTTTCTGTACTTTATCAGTCCTCACAGCATGACCCATTTCCCCGTCACTGCTGGCCTCATTGACAACAGTGACTCCTTCCCAAACATTTCCAGAATTTGACATTGCTGCATCCCTGAGTGTGCAGATCCCTCCCCGGCCTCATCCTTCCATCTCGCTTGAAACTGTTCCAATCCACCATCAGTCAGATGTTTTAAGTTTCTTCTCTGTACATGCGCAGTACACTGCAGGGAAGAGAGAATGACTCAGCCCCATGTGCTTCTGCACAGATCAGGTGTGTCTCAGAGTCAGCTCTGCACAATGTCCAGGATATTCGTATCCCAGTAGAAGGATCTGTATTGATTGGAGTTTGCGTAGCCTTTGAGGGCATTTTCAGTGATTATTTTCTTGATTTCAATTATTGCCTGCACTGGAGAAATTATATTTGATTCAGACGCTGTATCTGTGGAGGGAGAGGAATTCAATCACGATGTTTGATTTATTAAAACGTACAATGTGTCGTCTCCATTAACCAATTATCATCCCATCACAGAGCAGCCGCTGAAATCCAGGGAAGCCACATCCCACTGTTGAGGAGAACATTTCTCAGAGAGACGCTCAACAACCGGAATTTAATTTCCAAATGGTCAAAGGTGAGGGAAGGATGACATTGAAGTAAAATGAGATTTCAGTGTTGGACAGATGGTGTTGGGGTGTCAATGGACAGGATGGCACAGTGGCTCAGTGCTTAGCTCTGCTGCCTCACAGGGACAGCGGGTGGGTCTGGGTGGGATAGTCTTTGCAGGGTCGGTGTGGACTCGATGGGCCCATTGGCCTACTTCCACATTGTAAGGATTCTTTGATTTTCTTCAATATGCATTTTCCAATGTTTGCTATCGACCATTTGTGATTTGCATCATCCAGTAAACCTCAGTTCTAAAAATGCTCTGTGACAGCTGGGAGTTAACTCACCGCTGTCACCTGTTTGTTCAATTTTGTAAATAAATTGATTGAACCACATTGTAATGTAACCGTCCCCCAGACCATGCCAGCAGGTATAAATGAAAAGCTTTGAGATTATATCATCTCGGCATTGTGTACAGAGAAATTGACATCACAAAGTGATTGAGGAAGAAAATGACATTTTCAATTTATGCTGTGTGGAAAATATTTATCACGACCCTTCCGTTTGTAACAATTCCTGGTAAGTTCCTTGCCCCTTTGAATTTGTGTGAATCTGTCTGAGGATTCTCTGTGGGGTCACTCTGACAATGACACATGGGCATATTGTGCCCAAAAGTCAGACAGTGGCAGACGATCAGTAATTTAGTCTCAGATTCCAGGGATGAAAATGTGTTGCTGGAAAAGTGCAGCAGGTCAGGCAGCATCCAAGGGAGCTAGTTTGTTCAGTTGATGAAGACATGAATGACATCTTGCAGTGCCATAACTTCCGAGCATTTCTGTGGGATTGTAGAAAGACTGAGGAGTGTTAGAATGAATTTGCTTGGAGCCTTGAATAGCCTGTGTCTGTGTTGTCCGTTTCCACCACTGGAACATGGACTGGATTTTTACCATATTGTATTTTATTATCCAAAAGATTTGAGCTGTCGTACTCAGTAATTGCAATACTGAATTGCCTGTTTTCTTTTGTATTGTGTAGTTTATTCATAAAATATTAACAAGAACGTTCCCAACTTATTTGAGTCAGATAACGCAGAGAATGTAATAGAAAGTCACAGTTCATGATTTGCATTTTGTATTATTTGATGACTGAATGTAGAAGAAAAATTAGAACATTTTGAACATTTGACTTTCTAAAACAAACTATGAGGAATTCAGTGAGTTCACAAATCCTCAGTTTAGAAAATGTAGAGTGAGGTGCTGGAAAAGAACAGCATGTCAGGGGACTTCGATCATGGTTTGTGCCTTTAATGGTGAAACAAACCTTTCTCAGATCTGTTAGCATTAGCCGTCAAATAATAATATCTTCTCAGGTGCAACAGCTCCTGACTTTTGTATTGTAGTGACTAGAAGATTCTAGGTAATTCTATATGGAGGACGGGCAAAGATTGTAGCTGTAAGAGCTGCTCCTTTTTTGCAGGATCTTCGGTGACAGAGAAGATCCATGAACTCCAGGAAGGGGAATTATTGTTTTATAAGCTATTGCATTGTTTTCAAAATTTGGGGAAAAGAAAGACCAAAGCAACGACGATTTAAAAAGGAGGAAGAGAGACAATGTTAGAGATCACATGGTCAGCGAAAGAGAGAAACAGAGAAACCTACACTGCTGCCTGACACAGCAGTGAATGTAGAGCGAGGTGCTGGAAAAGGACTTCCTAGAAGCAGGAAAATAGATGTTTTGGGCACAATCCCTTCATCAGGAATGTCCGAAACGTCGATTTTCCTGCTTCTCAGATGCTGCCTGACCTACTGCGCTTTCCACAACCTCACTCTCGACTCTTAATCTCCATTATCTGCAGTCCTCACTTTTGCCACATCAGTGAATCTGCACAACTACTGCCTTCGCTTTTTGAGTTCATGTATTTCTGGGCACCAGAGGGCATCTAGGAAAAAGCAACAACACAGAAATCACAGCTGACCTTGGAGGAACCTGTGTGGGAGAATTCATGGCACAGGCTTTTACTTGTCATCTTGCAGATATTTTTTGTGTAAGTCTACCATAGTGAGTAGAGTGAGTTCTTTTTGGTTTTATGTTTTATTGAGCTCTGTCTCTTGATGAATATGTGAAAATAAAAAGGATAGGCAATAACTTAGCCTAGAGCTGTGCCTTTTAGCGCAGTAAGACTGGGATATTTTCTGGGTCTGCAGATTGCTCAGCCGCAATGGTGGCCTTTAGTAGAGTGATATAATCTTCCTGTCGGATATGGGATTTTCCGGACAGCTTCCATGTTACTGATGATGAGGATCTACAGTAAGTGTGTTTGTTTCTGGATGCCGTCAGATGGCATGAATTTGGTTGGAGAAGCAGTTTGAGGCAATAAGGAATTTATAGGAGGTCAGGGTGTGATGGATAGCACTTATAGGAAGAGAGAATAACCACAGATACAATCAGTTTGTTGGGTTACCTCCAGGAAAGGTAGGAGAGGGAGGCTCGTAGTGCAGGAGTCTCTGGCAGCAACCCCCATTTTAAACAAGCATGCTGTTGTGGAAAACATGAGGGGTGATAGACTGTTAGGGGAATGCAACATGAACAGCCACGTTTCTGGTACCAAGTCTGGCTCTAATGTAACAAGTGGCACGTCAGTTTCCAAACGATCAAGGTAGTCAAAGGCTCAGATGGACGTTTCTGTGGCCAAGAGCGAAAAATCAAAATGGAGTGCTGTCTTGCTGCTGCCAGGATCAAGGATCTCTTGGAGAAGGTGCAGAATATTCTGAAAGGGGTGGGGCACCAGCAGGAGGTCATTATGCACATTGGAACTAATGACATAGGAAGGAAGAAAAGATGAAATTCTGAATGGAGAATATAAGAAGTTAGGCAGGAATTTAAAAGGGCGTCCTTGAGTGTAGTAATATCTGTATAAGTCTCAATGCCAAGAGCTAGTGAGTATAGGATCAGGAGGATAGAGCAGATGAGTGCGTGGCTGAGGTACTGGTGCAGAAGACAAGGGTTCATATTTTGCTATCACTGGAACCTGGGGTAGAAGTGACCTGTATAAGGAGAACAGATTGAATCTGAATTGGAAGGGGACTAATATACTAGCAGGGAGTTTTGCTAGATCTGCTCAGGTGGATTTAAACTAATAAGATAGGGGTGTGGTGGGAACGGGGAACCAGGGCAGTGGGTGGGACCCAGGGAAATAGTGAGAAAAATGTCAGTCTCAGACTGTAACATTTGGGAAAAGGAGGCGTTCAAACAGTCAGGGCAGGCAGGAACAAGGCAGAAAACGAGTTAGGATTGATAAATTAAACTGAATTTGTTTCAGTACAAGATTCCAAACAGGGAAGACAGATGAACTTAGGGAATGGTTAGACAAATGGGATTTAGAAATCATAGCAGTTGTGGGGATGTTGATTAGGGGTGTACAGGACTGGCAACCTAATGTTACAGAATACAAAGGCTGTGGGAAGGAAAGAAAGGAGAAGCAAGAGAAGAGAAGTTGTGTATTTGATAAGGGATGGCATTACAGCTGTACTTACAGGATATTCCTCGGAATACGTGCAGGGAAGTCGTTTGGGTTGAACTGAGAAATAAGAAAGGAATGATCACCTTATTAGGATTGTATTATGGACCCAGCCCCACCATCAGCGGGAATTTGAGGAGAAACTTTGTAAGGAGATCTCTGATCTCTGTAAGAACAATATAGTGGGAATGAGAGGGAATTTTAACTTTCCAAACATAGACTGAGACATCCGTAGTATTAAGGGTTTAGATGGAAAGGAATTTGGTAAGTGTGTCCAAGAACATTTTCTGAGTCAGTATGTGGATGGGCCTACTAGAGAAGGCACAAAACTTGAACTGCTCTAAGGAAATAAGGCAGGGCAAATGACTAAGATGTGAGTTGGGGAGCACTTTTGAGCCAGTGATCATAATTCACTTAGTTATAGTACACTGATGGAAAAGGATAGACCGGATCTAAAAGTTGAAATTACATAAAATAGCCATTTTTTAATGTAAAAATAAATGGCAAGAACTTTCAAAGGTTAACTGGGTACAGATGTTCTCAGGTAAAGGGACAGGGGAGAATGGGAGACCTTACAAATGAGACAACATGAGTCCAGTTCGGATGAAAGGCAAGGCTGGTAAGTGTAGGGAATGCTGAATGACGAGAGAATTTGATGTTTTAGTAAGAGAAAGAAGGACACATATGTCAGATATAGATCGCAGAGGTTGAGTGGATCCTTAGAAAAGTATAAAGATGTATACTTCGGAGGGAAATCAGGAGGTCACAAAGGGGACATGAGATGGCTTTGGCAAATAGGCTTAAGGAGAAACCAATGGGGTATCATAAATATATTGAGGACAAAAGCCTAACTAAAGAGAAAATAGGACCCTTCAAAGGTCAGCAAGGCAGCCGATGTGTGGAAATGTTGGGAATGGGGGAAATACTAATTGAGTATTTTTGCACCATTATTTACTGTGGTGAAAGACATGAAAAATACAGAATGAGGGGAAATAAATGGGGATTTCTTGAAAAATGTCCATATTGCAGAAGAGGCGGCGCTGGATGTCTGAAAGCATATAAAGGTGGATATGTCCCAAGGACCTGATCAGATGTACCCGAGAACTCTTTGGGAAACTGGGGAAGTGATTGCTAGGCACCTTGCTGAGATATTTGTATCATCGATAGTCACAGGTGAAATGCCAGAAGACTGGGGGTTAACTAACGTGGTGCCACTATTTAAGAAATGTAATAAGGGAAAGCAAGGGATCTATAGACTGGTGTACCTGATATTGGTGGTGGGCAAGTTGTTGGAGGGAGTCCTTAGAGGGAGGATTTACACGTATTTTAATTGGCAATGACTGATTAAAGACAGTCAACATGGCCTTGTACATGGGAAACTATATTTACCAAACTTGATTCTGTTTTTTGAAGAAGTTACAAAGAGGATTGATGGTGCAGAACGGTGAATGTGATCTATATGGACTTCAGGAAGGCATTCAATCAGTTTCCTCATGGTAGAGTAGTTAGCAAGGTTAGATTGCATTAAACTAATGGAGGCCCATCCTCTTGGACAGAAGTCCCTTGAAGGTAGAAGACAGAAGGTCGTAGTGGTGGTTTGCTTTTAAGACTGGAGACCTGTGACCAGTGGTGTGCCACAAGGATCGGTGCTGAATCCACGGTGTTTCCTCATTCATATACATGATTTAGATGTGAACATTGGAGATACAGTTGGTAAGTTTGCAGATGACACCAAAATTAGAGTTGGAGTGGTCAGCGAATAAATTTTCCTCAGTGTACAATGGTTCTGTGTTGTACATCTTTATGTGTTTCTGTGTTGGACATCTTTATGAGTCCAACTATGCCTGGTAAGTGAGGAGCAGTTTACCAAAGGTTCCATTGTAGGTGATTATCAACCTCAATTCCCTGTTAGAAATGAATCCTTGTGTTTTTGCTTGAAATGATAGGGTCTTGTGTAGGGAGTAACCTGAGATGATGTTTTGAGTTCAGTGACCCATGTTTAGATGAACAAAGATTCCACTCCCTCTGTTTTTCTCCCCAAAGATGCTGCCATACCTGTTGGGTTTTGCCAGTTATATCTGATTCTGTTTCATGCTTTCAGCATTCAAATCCCTTTCAGTTATTCCAATAAAATGCTTCACTTCCCAATCTTCCCCCAGACGTAATTCTTGGAATAATAGAATGCAACGATACCGAAGAGGTCCTTCATTCCACCCAGTTTGTGCTCTAAAAGCTCCACGGAATCTATACCCATTCCAGCTTCTATCACTATACACGTAGTCTCAAATACTATGATGCTTCAAGTGTTCATCCAGTTAGTTTTTAAAGTTTGTGAGGTTTCCTGCTTCCACGACCCTACAGGGAATGAACTACCACACCTTCTCCACTCTCTGGGTGAAAACATCTTGATCAGACCTCCTCCAAATCTCTTCCCTTTCATCTTAAAAACAATGTCCTCTGCCATCTGTTGATTGCCTGCCCACTAGTAGTCAAACACAGGATTGAGCTGCTTCAAACAATGGGCCAGGCCATTGAAGATGTCATATTCAAACTCGATATCTGAACACTCCCAGCTGCCCCAGTTAGGTGTTGAGATTTTCGGTTGCTCTCTGAACCAACACAGAGAATGTTTGATCATTAATTTCTGATTTGCATTTTCCCTCCTGTGTCTTTCAGTTAATTTCCTGGTGGTTTTGGTTCTCGCACGGGGAAAATGTTACCTCTCTAACTGCACAAGGCGCTGCATGTTGGCTATGGCAACATCGGATCTCCTGTTTATTCTCACACAGATCATTCTTAGGCGCTTCAAATACCTTTACTACCCAGGATCTTTCCTGGATATCACTCCGGTGTGCAGTGCTGTCTTTGCCTTGGCTCGTGCAGCCACAGACTGTTCTGTCTGGTTCACTGTCCTTTTCTCCTTTGAACGTTTTGTGGCCATTTCCTGTCTGAAACTGAAGAGAAAATATTGGACAGAGAAAGCCTCGGCTGTGACTCTGGCTGCAACTGGCATTCTGCTCTGTTCAAAAAACATTCCCTTCTATTTTCGGTTTGAACCGAGGAGGATAATTGACAATGTTCAGTGGTATTGTCAAACAAAGTCAAGTTATTTGAATGATCCCAGGTGGCTGGGGTTTAAGTGGTTCGATATCACTTTAACCCCTTTAATTCCATTCGTGTTAATTCTGTTGATGAACACTCTGACGGTAAGGCACATTTTAGTGGCCAGTCGAGTACGCAAGAGCCTGAGGGGTCAGAGGAAGGGAGACAGTCACAAAGATGCAGAGATGGAGAGCCGGAGGAAGTCGGTCATTTCCCTCCTCACCGTATCCATCAGCTTCATACTTCTGTGGTTCGTGCAGGGTGCAAACATCTTGTACAATAACATTAAAGGAAGGAATCGTTGGAAGTACAGTCATTCCAATATTTTTGTATGCACTGGAGAAATGCTGAAGGATTTCAGCTGCAGCACAAACACATTATTTTATGCAGCGACTCTGCCCAAGTTCAGAGCGAAGTTCAGGAATGCAGTGCACCAACTGGTCATGTAAATTCTTCACTTAATGAATTAGCAAAACAACTGAGAGAGCTCAAGAGGCAGCCGCGGTGTTCCCAGGGCAGGAATTGCAGATGTACAGCCAGGATTCCATCAGCACCCTCACATGGATTTGAGTATAACCCCCAGTGGAGGATGGGGAGGGCAGTAACGGGATGGGTCACCATTCACCATGCTCAAGATCATGCTGCTATCCCTGATTGACTGACAGATTTACACACACAGGGGGCACAGAATGAGCAGCAAGAGGCCATTCAGCCCTTCGTGTCTGATCACTCTGCCAGCCCAGAAAATTGTGATTGATGCAATTGTACCATCAAACCTGCTTTTCTCTGTGCACCTGAGCACCCTCCCACATCATCCCTCAAAACATTCGCAATAATTTATCTGCATTCCCCTTCAACGATACTGAGGGACAGCAGGTAATGGAGCAAGAGGTGGGTGACTATCCAGTGCAGGGTAGGATGGAAAGAGGCTGCAGGAGTGATTCCAAATGATGGACACGCTGTGAGTGATGGGTTCAGCTGGAACATTTGGTCTTCATGGACTGCCCTGTGGATGAGTGTTAAAGACTGTGGCAGGAGGGTTCACTGAATTTTCCTTGCAAGTGTGGAGTCGGGAGGGACAGAAACAATCCCTCCTGCACCATGATGACTGTCAGCCTCGCTCTGTTCAGCTCACAATAGAAAGGTTCTGGGTGCTGGTGATCTTCTCATCTGAATGGGTTATTGTAACATGCACATTTTTATTTGAGTGTGTTTATTGAGTCCACCTTCTGTCTACTTCGTTCATAAGGCTATTGCTGTCTCTACCTCTCTGCCTCGTTTGTCTGTCTTTGCCTGTTCCTCTGTTCCTCTCTTGTGCTGTCCCCCATCTCTCAGCTTCTTGCTCTCTCTCTGTCTCACTCTGTATGTGTCCCTGCCTGTATCATTCCCTCTCTCTCTCTACCTATCTGTTTGTCTGTCAGTCTCTCTGTCTTTCTCTATGTCTATCCTTCTTGTCTCTCTGTCTCTGTCTCTCTCGCGTGCTCTCTGTGTCTGCTTCTCACATTGACCATGTCAGATACTTGTTGTCTCAGTTCAGCACATGCTCACTTGCATTGACTCAAATCCCTTCATTCACTGGTCTTTCCCAGACAGTGATTTGCAAAATACAAAGTGTGCAGGTACAGCCAGCAATGCTTTGACACATTACTGTAAGTAAGTCTGCTGGAGTTTGACCATCTCCCATTCCTCTCTCTGTGGCTGGGCGGGAAGTGTGTTCATGCGTATCCCTTTCGGTGTGTGAGGGTGCCTGTGTGTGTGTGTGTGTGTGTGTGTGTGTGGAGTCAGGTGTTACTAGGGGACACAGCTTTAAATTAAGGGGTGGTAGGTATAGGACAGATGTTAGGGGTAGATTCTTTACACAGCGGGTTGTGAGTTCATGGAATGCCCTGCCAGTAGCAGTGGTGAACTCTCCTTCTTTATGGTCATTGAAGCGGGCATTGGATAGGCATTTGGAAGTTATTGGGCTAGTGTAGGTTAGGTAGGATTCGGTCGGCGCAACATCGAGGGCCGAAGGGCCTGTACTGCGCTGTATCTTTCTATGTTCTATGTTCTATGTTCTATGGGTGTGGGGTACTTCATTGCCTTTGTGGGGATCTCCTTGTGTGTGTGTGAGGGTGTGGGGGACTTCATTGCCTTTGTGGGGATCTCCCTGTGTGTGTGAGGTGGGACGTCATTGCCTTTGTGAGGATCTCACTGTGTGTGTGTGTGTGTGGGGGGGGGGGGGTGGGGGGCTTCCTTCCCTTTGTGGGGACCTCCATGTGTGTGTGTGTGTGTGTGTGGGGGGGGTGTGCTTCATTCCCTTTGTGGGGATCTCCCTGTGTGTGTGTGTCCCTCAGTATTTGTCCTTGGACATGTCCCTGAGTGTGACACATTATGATTGTGTTTTTGAATGTCAGTGTGGCTTTCCCTTTGTACGTGTTGGGAAGTAGTTCGATTCATGCGTACATGTGTTTGGGAATGCTATTCCGTTTGTCTGAGATTGTTTCTGTGAAGGTGGATGTTTTTATGTTGGCGAATGTTACTGTACCTGTGTGATTGCCGAGTTGTCTGTGTTTCGCACATGTGCACCTGTTGTATTTGTGCCTGTGTGTATGCTGTTTTGGGATTGCAGTTCAATGATGCTGTGGTTTTGTGTGTGCGTATGTTCTGTGAAACGATGTGTTTGTGTCTCTGAGTGTCATTATATTATTGTGGGATTGGGGAGTGTGTTTCTGCCTGGCTGTGCTCTTGTTTAAGCAGGTGAGTATGTTGTTCAGACTGTGTTTGGCTGTCTGTCTGTGTGTCATGATCTTTCTGTGCCCCCAGCAGGATCTCTCTGTGTTTGTTTCTGAGTGTCACTCTGTCTATATCTAATTGTGGCGATGGTTCTGTAAGTGTGTTTGAATGTGTTTTTGTATATGTACAAGAAGTTGCTGTCATTCTTGTAAGTTGGTGTGTGATGTCGCTTACAAAGAGTTTGTTTATGTAAGTGTGTGAGGGTGTGGGTGTGATTCTGTGTCTGCGTTCCTATATCGCAGAATGACTGTATTTTTGTGTATGTGGATATGAGTGCATTTGGTATGTACATGGGTGTGTTCCTTTCTCTGTGAGTATGTCTGACTGTATGTGTGTACATGTGTAGTTTTGTTCAACTCTTTCAATATGACTGTATTTCTTTGTGTGTGGACATGTGTGCATTCTGTCCATACGTGGGTGTGTTCCTATCTGTCTTAGTATATCTGTTTTCATGTGTTTATGTGTGTGAATGTGTGTGTGTGTGCATGCTCAAGCCTATGTGAGTAAATGTGCCCCATTCTGGACTCTGATTGTATTCCTGTGTGTTGTGAGGGTATGGGGAGATTTCTTTAGTCTTTGTATCGGTGTGTTCTCACATTTCAGTTGGACTGTGTTATTGTGCATGTGTGCATGTTTGTGAGTTGAATGTGTGCGCGTGTATGTGTTTTTATTTGTCAGTATGTTCCTATATCTCACTTTGAATGCATTTCTGTGTGTGGATGTGCTTCTGCTTGCATGTACATGTGTGTATGTGAGGGTGTGGGCGTGTTTCTGTGTCCCTCTGGGTGTGGTTCTGTCTCTGTCTGATCATGAGACTTCCTCCCCTGAAAAAGGACAAGTGAACCCTTCAGCAGGTCACTGTGCACAGATTGCTCTCAATGGGGCATTGCGGCAACCTGAGAAAAATCAAAATATCAATATCTGTACCTCCTGCATCCTGATTGTGGAACTGTTCCGTCAGTTCAAGGACCTAAGCCGAATGGAAATAAACAAGACAGAGAAATATTCAATGAAAGGCAGGATTCCAGTTGTGCCTTCCATGTTTGAACCAAGGATGTAACACATACACTTTTTCCATGTTGGAGCTGTTTGTGTCCATACATAAATGTTGTTATAGACTGGATCATTCCGCTATACAATGTAGCAGCTGAATAGGGCCATTGAGCCCATCGAGTCTGCTCTGTTATTTGATCATGAACGATCTGTTTCTCAATTCTATTCTCTGGCCTTCTCCCCAAAACTTTTGATTCCCCGACTAACCAGGAACCCATATTTCACTATTTTTAACACATTTGTTATGGACCAGACCCTCTAAAAGTATTTTAAGATGGTAGCCCAGACCCTAACTTTTCTATTTTTTTTTACATGTGTAAAGTGGATATTCCAGGATTAATGGAGCAGGTGAACATTCATTGGTTTAAGTAGAACAGAGTTTATATACAGATTATCGAATGAAATACAAACAAAAGAGAACAGAAGACTGAATAACTTCACCCATCCAAAAACCCAACAGACTGTCCCAACTTAATGATTGTTCAAAATTCCTCCAACAACCTCCATAAGCACCCAATACAGGAGAGATTTCAGAGAGAGATTCAGCATGGAACAACTTCAACCATGTCGCTGTTCCTTTTACCTGCAGTTTAAATATCTGACAACTTCCAAACACCAACCCAAGCTAAACCAGACCAGAGGAAATCCGAGGTGGGAGAATTGGCCACCCCCCCCTTTCATTGCAGACGTTTGTATATTTGAAAGCCTTTTTGCTTGAGGCAGTTTCTGTTAGCTATCACAAAATTGGCTCTGCAACCCATCCAAACTCGACATCCCGGAACCGTTGCATTTGCAAACACACTAAGCAAACAAACAAGGACACACAACCTTGGGAAAGGGGCAGCATCATCACACTCTCAATGTCCAGGCCCCCCTAACACTCTGAAGCAATGATTTCCATAGATGGAGCACCCTTTGGCTGGAGAAACTAATTCCTGTCTCAGTTCCAATGGTTGTTCCCTTCAGTCTGAGGCTGTGCCCTCGGGTCCTAGTCTCTCCGACATGTGGAAACAGCTTACAAGCAGAAGCTGAAATGGGAGGACACTTTACAAAAGGAAGTACAATGCTGGTCAGAGGCTGTGAATGACAGTCTCTGGGACTGTTTAGAATTGGTGGACTGGACCGTGTGAAAGTACTCATTGGGAATCCAGAATGAAGACACCACCACCATCACAGACATCATAGGCAAATGATGGAGGACTGCGGATTGAAGAATTCAATCTGATTGTTCCCCAAGCATAAACCTTCAGTCAATCAGGAAATCCACTCCCGACTGAAAACCAGACGAACAACATTCAAGTGGGAAGAGCCCGACCTATACAGGGAATCCAGATGTGACCTCTGCAGGGACACCAGGGATGCCAAGAGGGAGGACCAGACCACATGAGAGGGCCATACCTGCTAAACAGACTCCTGCTGCCTATGGCAAGGCCTGAAGAATTCTGGGATGCAAAATGAAGCAGAGCAAGCTAGCGGACAAAAACATGTCCCTCCCTGAGGCTCTCAGTGCCTTCTCTACTCGGTTTGAGCAGAATGCCAGCGGTGGAGTGATGCCTGTCCCAATAGTCCCAGAGACACTTGTTCCCTCTTTCACTGCTGCACACATCAGAACAGTTTTCCTGAGAGTCAACCAAAGAATCGTGACAGGCCTTGATGGAGTCCCTGGCCGTGTATTTCAATCCAGCACGGACCAACTGGCAGAGGTATTCACCGACATCTTCAACATCTCCATCCAACAAGCTGAAGCCCACATCTTCTTCAAGAAGATCACCACCATCCCTGTACCTAAGAAAGCACATCCAATGTGCCAACTTGCCTTCCCTCCTAATTTTGTGTCATCTGTACATTTCACAACAGTGTATTCACTTCCTTCCTGCAAGTCCTTCATATACACATTATTTCATGTTTTATGTGTCTAATATACATTATATATTGTTATACGTTGGAGCTGTTTGTGTCTGTACAAATATTGTGCATTCGACCTGATTGTGTTTACATGTAATAATATTATGCATTTGAACTTAAATATTGTTTGCACTGGAGATGTTCAAGACTATATCTATATATTGTTGTGTATTAGAACTGTTCATGTTTGTATGTAAATACTGTTGTGTATTGTAGTTGTTCGCATATATGCATCAATACTGCATTAGTTCATGATAAAGTTGGACCTTTCTTCTTCCAACCAGCAATACTGCATCTGACCATGAGGGGCTGCTGCTGAGCTCCTCCAGTGCATTGGGAAGAAACTGTCTTTCCCAGCGTTGGCCAGAGGGGCAGCAGCACAGAGCAGCAGTGGTCCCATGTTAGAGGTAGTGGGGAATGATCAGGCAGGGATACCCAGTCTCTGGTTATTATGGAGAGACAACACATATTCCGGATGTGGGGGTGGTGGGGCTAGAGGGCGAACATTAAAGAGCACTGGAGAAAGAGAGAGAGGTTTAAATACAGATATAGATAGCGTTAAAGATTGTAATACAGAGAGGATTAAATAGACAATAGAAGAGGTTAAGGGGAGATTAATCGGGAGAGAGCAGAATACAGAACAATGGGGAGGGTTAAAAAGAGAAAGGGAGAGGATTTAACAGCAAATAACAGAGATAAAGTACATAACGAATAACAGTGAGAGCCCTGATTACAGGGAGAGGGTTAATGCAGGGGAAGCTGGAGGGATTGCAATTTGGTCAGCAAGATGGACCTTGTTGAATATGAGTTTACTGAGTGGAGCTGTTAACCTGGTACGATCAGGGAGTCCTGGCTGACAGATACAAACAGGAGTGTCAGGCATCCTGCTCACTCGAGGAACCAGCTTTGTCCTCACTGGGTCAGTGTCATGTACTATGAAATTGCAAATGCAGAGTGACTTGATGGGTTATCACATTTGTAGAACTTGAGAGGATCTAATACAGAGTAGTAGGGTCAGTGTTGAATACTGGGAGGAACATGAGTGTTCACCGAGCTGGGAATTTGTGTTGCAAATGTTTCGTCCCCGACTAAGTGATATCCTCAGTGCTTGGGAGCTTCCTGTGAAGCGCTTCTGTGATCTTTCCTCCAGCATTTATAGTGATTTGTACCTGCCACTTCTGGTTGTCAGTTCCAGCTGAACGCTGCCGTGATCGGTATACTGGGTCCAGATCGATGTGCTTATTGATTGAATCTGTGGATGAGTGCTATGCCTCTAGGAATTCCCTGGCTGTTCTCTGTTTGGCTTGTTCTATAATAGTAGTGTTGTCCCAGTCGAATGCATGTTGCTTGTCAACTGCGTATGTGGCTACTAAACATAGCTGGTCTGTCATTTCGTGGCTAGTTGGTGTTCATGGTTACGTATCTTTAGCTGTCTTCCTGTTTGTCCTATGTCGTGTTTTGTGCAGTCCTTGCATGGGATTTTGTACACTACATTACATCCCATGCAAGGACTACATTGGACAAACAGGAAGACAGCTAATGATCCGCATCCAAGAACACCAACTAGCCACGAAACGACAGACCATTTATCCTTAGTAGCCACACACGCAGATGACAAGCAACATGAATTCGACTGGGACAACACAACTATTATAGGACAAGCCAAACAGAGAACAGCCAGGGACTTCCTCGAGGCATGGCACTCATCCACAGATTCAATCAATAAGCACATCGATCTGGACACAATATACCGACCACTGCAGAGGACAGCTGGAACTGACAACCGGAAGCGGCAGATTCAAACCACTACTAATGCCAGAGGAAACATCACAGAAGCGCTTCACAGGAGGCTCCCAAGCACTGAGGATGTCACCTAGACAGGGGACGAAACGTCAGCAACACAAATTCCCAGCTCGGCGAACAGAACCACAACAACGAGCACCCGAGCTTCGAATCTTCTCACAAACTTTGAAAATGAGTGTTCAGTAAAGGGAAAAAGGAAGAGGAGTTAACACAGAGTAAAAGAAAAAGAACGAAATAGAGAGTAATGAGGAGAAAGTTGAATACAGCAGAGCAGGGACAGGGTTAAATACATGGGAATGGATATGTGTAAATCCGGAGTGCAGAGGATTAAATGAAGAGCAACAGTGAGAGTACTAATGAGAGAGTAATAGGGAGAATGTTGAATACAGAGTGAAAGTTAATGATTGACATGTTTGCTATTTAAGTTGAGTGGTGCAATGGAGAGTAATTGTGAGAAGATTAAATATTAGGAAAATGATTTAAAAGCAGACTAACAGGAAGAGGGATACATACAAAGGAAGAGAGATGGTTAACCACAAGGAAGTAGAGGAGATCAAATACAGATAGCGATCGGGTTGAGTAAAGCATGATAGTGGATGCTAAATACAGACCAATAGGGACAGGAGTAAATACAAGATATTGAATAGAGGGAATGGGGCTAAGATGAAGGCGTAAATACACAGAGAGAGAAAGAGAATGAGAGAGAGAGTGAAAGACAGTGTAATCAGGGGAGAATTAAACATCGGGGAAGAGAGTGAATGACATACAGGGTAACAGGGATGAATAAATAACAGGTAAGAGACAAATGATGAAATTCAGAGAGTAATAGGGGTTAGATGGAGAAGAATTTGTTAAGTGTGTACATGAAAATGTTCTGATTCAACATGTGAATGTACCCACTAGGGAAGGTGCAAACGTGACCTACTTCTCGGAAATAAGGCCGGGCAAGTAACAGAGGTGCACTTTGGGGCCAGCGACCAGAATTCTATGTGTGAAAATAGTGATGGTAGAGGATAGACCAGGTCTGAAAGTTGAAATATTAAATTGGATGACGGTTAACTTTGATGGCGTTAGGCAAGAATTTTCAAAAGCTGGTTGGGGGCAGATGTTCGCAGGTAAAGGGACGGCTGGAAAATGGAAAGCCTTCAGAAATGAGATGACGAGAGTCCAGAGATAATATATTCCTGTCGGGGTAAAAGGAAAGGCTAGTGGGTGTAGGGAATGCTGGATGACGAAATAAATTGAGGGTTTGCTTCAGAAAGAGAAGGAAGCATATGTCAGGTAGCGACAAGAGAGATTGAATGATTCCTTAGAAGAGTACAAAGGCAGTCAAAGTACACTTAAGAGAGAAATCAGGAGGGCGAAAAGGGGACATGAGATGTCTTTGGCAAATAGAATTAAGGAGGATCTAAAGGGTTTTTACAAACAGATTAAGGACAAAAGGGTATCTAGGGAGAGAATAGGGCCCCTCAAAGATCTGCAAGGCTGCATTTGTGTGCAGCTGCAGGAGATAGGGGAGATATGAAACGAGAATTTTGCAACAGTGTTGACTCTGGAAAAGGGCATGGAAGATATAGAATGTAAGGAAATAGATGGTGACATCTTGAAAAATGCCCATATTGCAGAAGAGGAATTGATAGATGCCTTAAAAAGCATGAAAGAAGATAAATCCCCAGGATCTGGTCAGGTGTACCTGAGAACTTTGTGGGAAGTTAGGGACGTGATTGTTGGGCCTCTTACTGAAATATTTGTATCATTGATAGTCACAGGTGAGGGGCCAGAAGACTGGAGGTTGCCTAATGTGGTCCACTGTTTAAGAAAGATGGTAAGGACAAGCCAGGGAACTATAGAGCAGTGAGCCTGATGTTGGTGGTGAACAAGTTGTTGGAGGGAATCCTGAGGGATAGGATGTACATGTATTTGGAAAAGCAAGTACTGATTAGCCACAGTCAACATGGCTTCGTGTGTGGGAAATCATGTCTCACAAACTTTTGAATTTTTTGAAGAAAGAACAAAGAGGACTGATGAGGGCAGAGTGATGGGCTTGATCTATATGGACTTCAGGAAGATGTTCAACAAGGTTCCCCATGGGAGACTGGTTAGCAAAGGTTAGACCTCGTGGAATACAGGGAGAACTAGCCATTTGGTTACAGAAGTGGCTCAAAGGTAGAAGGTAGACATTGGTGGTGGAGGGTTGTTTTTCAGTCTGGAGGCCTGTGACCAGTGGAGTGCCACAAGGATCAGTGCTGGATCCACTACTTTTCATCATTTATATAAATGTTTTGGATGTGAGCATAAGAGGTATAGTTAGTAAGTTTGCAGATGACACCATTTTTGGAGGCATAGTGGACAGTGAAGGAGGTTACCTCAGATAACAACAGGATCTTGTCCAGATGGGCCAATGGGTTGAGAAGTGGCAGATAGAATTTAATTTTGATAAATGTGAGGTGCTGCATTTTGAGAAAGCAAATCCTAGCAGGACGTATGCACTTAATTGTAAGATTCTTGGGAGTGTTACTGAACAAAGAGACCTTGGATTTCAGGTTCATAGCTCCTTGAAAGTAGAGTTGCAGGTAGAGAGTATAGTGAAGAAGGCATATTGTGTGTTTTCTTTTATTGGTCAGATTACTGAGTACAGGAGTCGGGAGGTCATGTTGCGGCTGTACAGGACATTGGTTCGGCCACTTTTGAATACTGCGTGCAATTCTGGTCTCCTTCCAATTGGAAGGATGTTGTGAAAAGGATCAGAAAAGATTTATAAGGATGTTGCCAGGATTGGAGGATTTGAGCTATATGGAGAGGTTGAGTGGGCTGAGTACAGACCGAGGAGGACAGAATTGTATTCAGTAGATTGATGTGGGTGCTTTGGAATTTTTTCTAGTCACTTTTTGAAAATCAAATTGACACATTGAATAATTTCAAGAACTGGATACATTATTGCAATTCTCAATTTCTTTTCTAAATTTAGACTGAATCAATGCATAGACACATGTGTTTGTACAAGAGCTCAGCAGTTGAAACATATCTCCAGTATAGTCTGCTATTAGTAATGGATCAGTATAATCATCAGGCTCATAAAACGTATCTGTAATTCTAGAAATGAGGAAAAAAGTAGTATATGGCATCCACAGCACGATGAAAGTGCCAGAAATGGTGAGCAGTAAAGTGACGGATTTCCTTCAACTCTGCATTTCTGGATCGTTGCTGTACCGGGTGTTGCGTTGACCTTGCAGTGCTCTGCGGATTCGATTCGCCATCACAATGTGGTGAACAGTCAGTGTGTTGAGCAGTAAAACGAGAAAGCTTGGCAATAGTGGGTTTAAAATTGTATTAAGCCAGTCAAAGATCATTCATCCTGGTAAGATAAAGTAGTCTGGTTTGAAATGAGCGCCCCACTCCACAAGGTTAATGATATAGATTGGCTCATAAGCAGAGTACAGGGGGATGTTTTTGAAGCAGAACACAACACACACAGTCACTATCACCACAGCCGCAGTTTCCTCCCATGTGGTAGATTATCACATTGGAAATAATGATCAGGAGATCAACTGTCGTCATACTCACCAAATAAAGAGTGATCCCTTTGGAGAGACCACAGCCTCCACGAATTAGAAGGACAATTGTCAGGAGGTTGGCTACAAAGTAAAGAGCAGTATCTCCAGGTTAATAACACAATGTGACTTGGAAGCTTGGGAATTAAACCAGGTCATTTGGTCCAATAGGTCTACGTTGAGATATATACTACACATGTGCTTCCTCCCACCTTCATCTTACAACATTGAGATATTATTTCTATTAGCCTTATGTTGTGTTAGGACGGGCTACCGTCCCGTGTTCGTTTGAAGGAGAGAGACACAGGATCTGTTTCAAAATATAAGCTGTTTTAATGAGAGAGCCGTACATAGGACATGCAGTGAGATATTTATTCTTCACTGGAGAAGGCGCGTTCTGATCTATTGTTCTCTTTGTCTAGCTTTTAGCCCCTCACATCCCAGTGCTACATCCTTATTTGGTAAGAAGCGGTATTCTCTAATAGTATTGGTTCCAGAAGAGATAAGATTCAGTTACCTCAGTATGAGCTACGTGCAATCTAACACGGTTTCAATGTCCTGTTATCTGTTCACCCTCCCTGTGGCCCCATTATGCCATCAGTGTTTCAGTCTGTTCTTAGTGTAACATAATGGCTTACTGTTGTCTAGTGAAGCTAACAGTTTCCAGACTTGCTAGTACTACCTTACGTGAGCACTACCTAACAATAAAGTTTCTGAACACAACCTACCCTTAATAATGCATCCTAACAGTTGTTACTGAGATTTCCCATCAGGGAAACTCACAAATGTGTGGAAATATTGCACAGAATGGAAGGAAGCAAAATCTCTCTCAAACCAGAATCCCTTTACAGAGATGGATTGAGTGGGTGTACCCCCGACACTTTGCCTTATGCCAGTCTACAATGAGAAAGAAGGGTGGGTGGGGGGTAGGTGGGAGAAGCTGCCCCCTTTGATCATTGACTAATTTACGTACACTGAGCTCATTGTGACCACAGTTGACCACAGTTGTATGGGGTTCAGAGGTTGCACAGGCAGAGCATCATGGGGAGAGGGCTTTGAGCAGGATTGTGTCATGGGCACTGAGATGGGTAAAAATGTACCAAAACATTTGCAGGCTGAGAGTTTGAATATAGGCGATGACTTTTCGCATGAAGGTGGAAGTATTGATCTGTATTTTATTTTGACAGCTTTGTGTTATTCATTCGGCACAATAAAAAACATACATGAGGTGAGAGAGGGCTTGAGGGCTCGCGACAGAGCTGTTGTAAAGTCTGAGACTCAAACAGGACTCAAGAGGCAGCTGTCCCCATGGGGATTGTAAACGTGGGAGGAGATCAAGGCAAGAAGGTTCAAGAGGGCAGATAGCCAGGGGCAGGTGGGCTCTGTATAACAGGGACAAAATGGACCTAGTCCTGTGTAAGGAAACCATTGAGAATAACCGCAGCCAGAAAGGAGAATGTACAATCAGTGCCTTGAGTTTACAGACAGAGGGCAAACTATCTGCAGCATCTGGAGTCCCAGTGTCTGCACAGAGTGTGTCTCTCCAGGGAGTCAGTGATGTCTCTTTGTGACACATCAGTGTGACTGGGTATTCAGAGTTCTGAGTTTTAATGGTCACCTGTAGCACTGAGCGTTTGTGATTCTAGCCCTTTGTAAGCATTAGACTGAGATCTTCACAGTGGGCTGTAAGCTCCTGTACAACACAGTATGAAAGGGGGATCATTGGCAAGGGTTTGGTGTGTTCACACCGACATCACTTTCACCACAGATGATGTTCACCAGGCAGGAAGATGGTCACAGGATTCAGGAATCTTGCTGGATTCTCAAACCTGGAAGGTGTCATCGATTACAAGCATGTTGCTGCTGAGGTTTCAGTGAGACAACCAGGGACATTTGTAAATATTAAAGGGGTTCACTCACTCAGTGTCCAATTAGTCAGCAAGTATTGATTAAGGCTTCTCCAGGTATGTGTGTGTATTCCAGGGAGGAGTCTTGTCTCATACAACCTTCAACACTCCTCGGTTTCATAGTGGGCAATGTACCACAGCCATTGGAGAGTTAGATTCTGGGAGGGAAGGGCTGTCTATTGAAGAGATGGCTCATGACCCCAGTGAGACACAAGTGATCCGATGTTGAGTGACATTGCAATAACATTCACACAAGTACCAAGGTGATCTGTCAAAAGCATTAACATCCTGCTGAACTCCACAGTGTCACCCCAAGACTTGACCAGTGACAGGACCATTGTGTACATGGCCAATATTTGGCAGGTACTGAAAAGGATGCTGGGACACACATTAGAAACACTCCAATCAATATGCATCCATAAGATCAGCCAAATGAACAACAGCAGGAACTACACACCCATCCCCATGTGCATGTATTTAATGAAGGTTATCAGCAATACCATTCCTGTAAAGACATCATAAATTATTCCCCGTGTTCTCCCATATGGACTCAGTGTGATTTCTTACATTGTTCCTGCCTGCTGCACTGTAGCCTTCCCCATGTGCTGCCAGTGGTCCTGGAGGCAGGCAGCTGACTCTAATATCCCTTTGTCTGGAATGGCCTTGGAGGTGGTCCTCTGTTTGGCTGAGTCTCTCTGGACCCTGACACGGTGAGGCTCTCCTGCACAGTGTCAGGAACCTCCTTCATCACTATGGCTCTCTGAAGCACTGGTGTCAGTGGCAGAGGGTAGAGGAGTAACTGTGCTCATCAGGAGTGCCCTGACAGGTACTTCCCGATGGTGACTGCCCCACCCCATGTCCCACTCTGTGGTTCACTTGGCCCTCCATACTTTCCTGACAGAGGAACAATGACCCAATGATGATTTCAGGTATCTTCATTCACTTTCATCTTGCAACTTGAATTTAGTGACAATGCAATGGATCACACTGACCCTAACCCAATCACTCAACCTAATCCTCACCCTGACCTGAACTCTTGAGCTAACCGTAACGTTAACCTTAAACCAAACCTCTACATAAACCCTAACCCGGAACTGAAACCGAATTCTAACTGTCACAGTAAAGCTCACCTCAACACCATCCCTCACCTTAAAGCTAGCTGTCCCCAAGATCTTAACCCAAACCTGAACCCTAACTCTAACCCTAAACACTCATCCGAACCTGAAACCAAAACCTAATTCTAACCACAATTGTAATCTGAACACAAATCTTTACTGTCATCCTAACCCTCAAATAAATCTAACCAAATACGAGCCACAGCCTTAACCAAAGCAGTAAACACTGGATCTATCCCTAATCCTAACCATAACCATAGACTTAACACTCATCCAAATCCTCGACCTAACCCTAACCTAAGTCTAACTCCCAGCCTAACTTTGTTACAAATCAGCATATATAATCCACAAGACCTGATTGATCAGTCTCCACCAGAGATTGGAATCTGCATGTGACCCACCCCCACCCCCTACCCCTCAGCAGATGTGCACAAACCCTTCAAGATGTGATGCTTCATCACACACAAGCCCAAAGCCCCTGTGTAGCTCCCTCTTCCCCCTCAGTGGGCAATGCTGCTCACTGAGGAGAGGTTACAGGGACCAGCTGTTAATTTGTTATAAATAAAGAAATTAATGATGATGACATCTTCATCTGTGATCATTCAAGAGGACACATGCCCTCTCTGTGAAATCAGTTGACCATAGTCACAAACGTCTCCATTTCAGAGGAGATGCCAATATTCTCCTCTGCCAATGGTGACAGTATCTCCCTTCTTCTACCCTTCCTTCCTGGAGTAAGATTGCTCCCTCTGAATCTCAACTCATGTACACCCTCCTGTCCCCTCCTGCCCCTCAGCCTCCAGCCTCCCAGTGGGTCTCCAGGTGAGTGACCAACTGCAACATCTCCTCCTCCATCAGAGTCAGTTTGGCCACATCTCCACTGGTCCCCATTCTCTCACTCAGCCTCTTGCAGCACGCCAACCACATTGATCAGACATGCCCATATCTACTGCCCACCTCTGCTAACATCTGCTTGATAACTGAGACACAGTGGAGGGCCCACTCCTCGACTTTGGGCCTGCCCTGGACGGGGTGGATGATATCTCCACCTTGGCAAAGGGGTTTGTGAAAGATGGCGCTGTCACAGGAGACACCAGGGTTAAAGTTCACAGTCTAACCTGCGCCCTCAACAATAATTTTCTGAACCCTCAGTGCTACCGCCCCACAGCTGAAGGATACTTACACAATCCCACTTCCCCTCAGCTGCCTGCTCATGCCCACAGCCCTGTACAATGACGGCTGGAGCTGACTTGCTGTTCACAGCCTGACCCTTCTCCCAGTGAACACCCACCCTAACTGTGTGCTTCACTGAGGAGGGCACTGGCACCATTTGACGTGGGTGACCAGCTCTTGGTCCCACTGTGAGGATCATTCAGGTGTGTGAGCACATGGACCGGGCACTATCCCTTCGACCTGCCTGATCCCACTGACCAACATCAAATCAAGGCCCATGTCCCAGCAACAGACCCAGACACATGGCAATAAAAACACAGTCGGAGAGAGCTTTGGGATCCAGAAATCTGAAAGTACCTGTTCCTCCCAGACAAGGACCATTTAGCACACGTCAGGTCACAGATTCCTCATGTCCCCATGGAACTAAACTAAAATTCACAAATTGCAGCATGAGCTATTTCTTGTAGGAACACCTGAAACTGGATCCAGCATGAGGAGAGAAAGAGGGAGGGTTTATACACTGAGAGATATATCAGGGGAAAGAACAGAGTGAAAGTGGGATTGAAAAGATAACACAACCTGCTTCAGCTTCTTACCAGGGACTGTGAAGATTGTGAGGAAATGGTAGTAAGTGAAAGCTATCAGTTCAATTGTTGATAATTCCATTTTCAGGGAGGGGGCGATATCAATTGGTGTTGACAGATCTGAATCTTCAGACATTTATCTGTTATATAAAGTAACTAAATCTCTCCTGTGATTTTTTGCGGTTGCAGAGAGAGTGAAATTAGTTTATGGTCTTTGAACAAACAGGTACAGTTAATTTTAACAGATATTACACAATGCAATCTTCAGCTACACCGGAAGATTGAAGGAGAACAATTGGGCCAGGTCTATCTCAGGGCTCCTTGCTCGCTCTCTTCGTGCTCTCTACATGGATGCTCACACCATCCCTGCCTTGCCTTGCCTTGCCTTTCTCACTTTGCCCCCTCACACACACAGTCAGAGTACCATAGAGCTGTACAGCATGGAAACAGATCTTTTCATCAAACTTGTCCATACTGATCAGATATCCTACATTAATCTAGTACCAATTGTAAGCACTTGGCCCATATCCCTCTCGACCCTTTCTGTACATATACCCATCCAGATGCTTTTTGAATGCTGTGATTGTACCAGCCTGCACCACTTCCTCTAGCAGCTCATTCCACACACACATACCACCTTGTGCATGAAAAATTGCTCCTTAAAAATTTTTAAAATCTTTCCCCTCGCATCTTAAATCTATGCCCTCTAGTTTTGGACTCCTCTATCCTGTGGTGGAAAAGACCTTCCCTATTTACCTATCCATGCCCCTCATGCTTTTATAAACCTCTATAAGTTCATCCTTCAGCTTCCGATGCCCCAGGGATCCTATTCAGCTTCTCCCTGTCACTCAAGCCCTCCAACTTTGGCAACATTTTTGAAATTACTCTCTGGACCCTTCCAAGTTTCACAACATCCCTCCTACAGCAGAGAGATCAGTATTAAACACAGTATCCCAAAGGTGGCTGAACCAATCTCCTGTACAGCCCCAATATGGCCTCCCAACTCCCATACTCAATGCATTGACCAATAGAGGCAAATGTGCCAAATGCCTTCTTCACTCTCCTGTCTGCCTGAGACTCCATTTTCAATGAATTATGATCCTGAACTCCAAGGTCTCTTTGCTGAGCAATACTACCCAGGACCTTATCATTAAGTGTAGAAGCCCTGCCCTGATTTGCCTTTCTGAAATGCCATATCTCACATTTATCTAAATCACACTCCATCTGCACTTTTCGGCCATCAGCCCACCTGATCAAGATCCCACTGAACTCTAAGATAACTTTCTCCGTCCCCTTGCTGAGATATTTTTTATCATTGATAGTCAAAGATGAGGTGCCAGAAGACTGGAGGTTGGCTAACGTGGTGCCACTATTTAAGAAAGGTGGTTAATGTCAAGCCAGGGAAATATAAACCGGTGAGCCTGACGTTGGTGGTGGGCAAGTTGTTGGAGGGAATCCCTGAGGGACAGGATGTACATGTATTTAGAAAGGCAAGGACTGATTAGGGATAGTCAATATGGTGTTGTGTGTGGAAAATCCTGTCTCACAAACTTGATTGTGTTTTGTGAAGAATTAACAAAGAGGATTGATGAGAGCAGAGCGGTTGGTGTGATCCATATGGACTTCAGTAAGATGTTCGACAAGGTTCCCCATGGAAGACTGGTTAGCAAGGTTAGATCGCATGGAATACAGGGAGAACTAGCCATTTGGATACAGAACTGGCTCAAAGGTAGAAGACAGAGGGTGGTGGTGGAGGGTTGGTTTTCAGATTGGAGGCCTGTGACCAGTGGAGTGCCACAAGGATCGGTGCTGGGTCCTCTACTTTTCATCATTCATATAAATGATTTGGATGTAATTATTAGAGGTACAGTTAGTAAGTTTGCAGATGACACCAAAATTGGAGGTATAGTGGATAGGGAAGAAGATTACCTCAGATTACAACGGGATCTTGATCAGATGGGCCAATGGGCTGAGAAGTGGCAGATGGGGTTTATTTTAGATAAATGTGAGGTACTGCATTTTGGGAAAGCAAACCTTAACTGGACTTACAACTTAATAGTAAGTTTTTGGGAGTGTTGCCGAATAAAGAGACCTTGAAGTGCAGGTTCATAGCTCCTTGAAAATGGAGTCACAGGTAGATAGGAGAGTGAAGAAGGTGTTTGGTCTGCTTTCCTTTATTGGTCAGAATATTGAGTACAGAAGTTGGGAGGTCATGTTGCGGCTGTACAGGACATTGATTAGGCCACTTTTGGAATATTGTGTGCAATTCTGGTCTCCTTCCTATCGGAAGGCTGTTGTAAACTTGAAAGGGTTCAGAAAAGATTTACAAGGATGTTGCCAGGGTTGGAGGATTTGAGCTTTTGGGAGAGGTTGAATAGGCTAGGGCTGTTTTCCCTGGAGCATTAGAGGCTGAGGGGTGACCATATTGAGGTTCATAAAACCATGAGGGACATGAATGGGATTAATTGACAAGGACTGTTCCCTGGGTGGGGTGGGGGGGAGGGGAGCAGTGGCACGGTGGCACAGTGATTAGCACTGCTGCCTCACAGCGCCAGATACCCGGGTTCAATTGCTGCCTCAGGCAACAGTCTGTGCGGAGTTTGCACATTCTCCCCGTGGTCTGTGTGGGTTTCCTCCGGGGGCTCCGTTTCCTCCCACAGTCCAAAGATGTGCAGGTTAGGTGAATTGGCCATGCTACATTGCGCGTAGTGTTAAGTAGTGGGGAAATGTTGGGGAATGGGTCTCTGTGGGTTGCACTTCGGTGGGTCGGTGTGGTCATGTTGGGCTGAAGGGCCTGTTTCCACACTGCAAGTAATCTAAGTAAACTAATCTAAATAACCTGAGGGCATAGGTTTAGGGTGAGAGGGGAAAGGTATAAAAGAGACCTAAGGGGCATTATTTTCACACAGAGGGTGGTACGTGTATGGAATGACCTACCAGAGGAAGTGGTGGAGACTAATACAACTGCAACATTTAAAAGGCATCTGGATGGGTATATGAATAGGAAGGGTTTGGAGGGATATGAGCCGGGTGCTGGCAGTTGGGGCTAGATTAGCCTGGATAGCTCATCAGCATGGACGAGTTGGATCGGAGGGTCTGTTTCCGTGCTGTACATCTCTATGACTATTACAGCACCAATTTTGATGTCACCTGGAAACTTAAAAACTATACCTTGCTTACTAACTATGTTCATATCCGAATCATTTGTATAAATAACAAAAGGCACTGGACCAACACAGCACCAAATTTACACCACAGGCCTCTGGTCTGAAAAGCAGCCCTCGACCATCACACTCCATCTCCTACCATTAAGCCAGATGAGGAGATACTGAACGAGCATTTTGCATCAGTTCTCCCTGTATTCCATGTGAACTAAGATTGATAACCAAACTCCCACCAGGAACCTTGTCGAATGCCTTACTGAAATCCATAAAAATCACATACACCGCTATGCCATCATCAATCTTCTTTGTTACTTCTTCAAAAATGCAACCTAGTTAGTGACACATGATTTCCTACACACTAAGCCATGTTGACTAGCCCTAATCAGTCGTTACCTTTCCAAATTATTTCAAATCCTATCCCACAGAATTCCCTCCAACAGTTTACCCACTGCAATGTCAGGCCCCATGGTCTATAGTTCCCTGGCTCCGCCTTTCCTAATTAGTGGCAACACATTAGCCAATCCCCAATCTTCCAGCACCTCACCCATGACTATGGATTATACAAATATGTCAGCAAGTGGCCCAGCAATCACTTCGCTAGCTGCCCACAAAGTTATTGGGTACATCGATTAGGTCCCAGGGATTTATCCACCTGTATGCATTTTATGCAACACCTTCTCCTCTGTAATATGGACACTTTTCAAAATATCGCTGTTTATTCCCTTAAGTTCTCGAGCTTCCATGTCCTTCTCCACAGTCAACACTGATGCAAAATACTCATTTAGTATCTCTCCATCTCCTGTCATTCTACACATCGAGGGCCTTGCTCATTTTTCAGGGGCCCTATTCTCTCCCTTGTTACTTTTTTCCCATAATGTATTTGTAGAATCCCTACCAAAGCTATCGCATGTCCCTTCTTTGCCCTCCTGATTTCCCTCTTAAGTACATTTCCACTGCCCATATCCTTCTAAGGATTCACTTGATCCCTGCTGTCTACACCTGACTCGAAGAGTGTGGTGCTGGAAAAGCACAGCCGGTCAGGCATCATCCGAGGAGCAGGAGAGTCAACATTTCAGGCATGTCTATACCTGACATCTGCTTCCTTCTATTTTTTGACCAAAACCTCAATTTCTCCAGTCGTCCAGCATTCCCTACACCTCCCAGCCTTACCCTTCACCTGAACAGGAGCATGTTGTCTCTGGACAGTCATTATCTCATTATTGAAGTCTTCCCATTTTCCAGTCATCCCTTTAACTATGAATGTCTGTGCCCAATCAACTTTTCAAAGTTTTTTGCCTCATATCATCAAAATTGGCCTTCCTCCAAATTAGAACTTTAACTTTTAGATCCAGTCTATCCTTTTCCATCACTAATTTAAAACTTATAGAATTATGATCACTTGCCCCAAAGTGCTCGCCTCACTGACACCTCAGTCACATGCTCTGCCTTATTTCCAAGAATATGATCAGGTTTTGTTCCTTCTCTAGTAGGTGCATCCACATCCTGAATCAAAAAATAATTCTTGTATTCACTTCACAAATTCCGCTCAATCCAAACCCTGAACACTATGGCAGTCCCAGTCTATGTTTGGAAAGTTAAAATCCCCGACGATTACCACCCTATTATTCCTACAGATAACTGAGATTCCCCTTACAAATTTACTTTTCAATTTCCCCCTGACTATTGGAGAAGGTCTGTCGTACAATCCAAATAAGATGGTCATCATTTTCTGATTCCTCAGTTCCTTCTCAATAACTTCACTGGACGTATTCCCCAGAATATCTTCCCTAATTAAAGCCATAATTTTATTCCTAATCAAAAATGCCACTTGCTCTCCTTTCTTTCCCCCTTTTCCATTCTTCCCATAACATCTGGAACATTAAGACAATCCAGACAATCCCTGAGCCATGTCTCTGCAATAGCTATGATATCCCAGTCCCATGTTCTCAACCATATGCTGAGTTTATCTGCCTTCCCTGTCAGGCCTCTTGCATTGAAATGAATTTAGTTTATTTTACTGGTCCTACATCGTTCTCTGCTTTGTTCCTGTCAGTCCTGACTGTCTGACTTGCTCCTTTCCCGACTTCACCGATCTCAGGCTGATCCTTTTTCTCACCATCTCTATGACTAGTTTAAATCCCCCAGTGCAGTTCTAGCAAATCTCCCTGCCAGTATATCGGTCTCCCTCCAATTCAGGTGCAACTTGACCTTCTTATGCAAGTCACTTCTACCCCAGAAGAGATTCCAATGATCCATAAATGTGAATCCTTCTCCCCTGCACCAGTTCCTTCGACACACATTCATTTGCTCCATCCTCCTATTCCTTCTCTCATTAGCACATGGCACTTTGTGTAATCCAGATATTACTACCCTCCAGGACCTACCGTTTGTCCTTCTGCCTAATTTCCGATATTCTCTCCTCAGAACCTCATCCTTTTCACTTCCTGTGCTATTGGTTCCAATGTGCACAACAACCTCCTGCTGGTCCCTTTCCCCTTTGAGAATCTTTTGAACACACATTGAGACTTCCTTGATGCAGGAAACAGGGAGGAAACGCACCATTCTGATGTCTCATTATCGACCACAGAAACCTCTGACTAGAAAGTCGCTTAAAGGTTCACAATATTTCTGTTGTGTCTTCCCTTTGGTGCAGACACAAAGCCAGACAGCTTGTCATGTTTTCCAGCCGCCATCAGTCAAGGAAGCAGACATGTTGCTGTGCAGAACCACACTACATCGAACGTACACCCCCACCATGTGACAACAGTGTCCAGTTTGTATGAACGGTGTCATCCACAGTGGAATAAAATCCATGGATTGATATCGGTATCATTGACAGTCACATCATAACCCATGGTCATCCCTTTTTTAGCCACTTCCTTGACAAGTCACCTGGTTCTAGATTTCTTCTCTCTTCAGAGAGCTAATCAGCTCTCCCTACTTTGTTAGACATCACTCTTTCTTTCTCAAAACATGCATGAACCGAGTCTTTGATTCAGGACAACAAACCGTATTTTTGGCAGATTCCAGGTTTGCCCTTCATCTGCTTTAGAGTTATAGTGTCATGCAGTCCTACAGCACAGAGATAGGCCCTTTGGCCCAAACCAGTCCATGCCGACCAAAATGGCCATCCACACTGAGGCCATTTCCCTGCACTTGGCCTATATCCTTCTCACTCAAGATTGGAGTGGTTTTGGGTAGGGGAGAAGAATTCCTGATAAAAGGTTTTTGCTCGAAATGTTGATTTTCCTGCTCCTCGGATGCTGCCTGACCTGCTGTGCTTTTCCAGCACCACTCTAATCTTGACTCTAATCTCCAGCATCTGCAGTATCCACTTCCGCCCAGATCCATCTCATCTTTTTTGATTCATATTTTGATCCAAATGCCTTTTAAATGTCAATGTACCCTCCTCAACTATTTCCATATGCATACCACCCTCTGTGTAAAAACGTTGACCATCAGGTTCCCTTTTATCTTTCCCCTCTAACCTTAAACTGCTGCCCTCTAGTCCTCGATGCTCCAACCTTGGGAAAATGATGGAGTGCATTCACCCTACCCATGCCTGTCATGATCTTATGCATCTCTGTAAGGATCCCCTCAGACTCCTACGCTTTGAAGAAAGAAGTCCTATCTTGTCCAATCTCTCCCAATTACTCCGACCATTGACTCCAGGCAACATCCTTGGAAATTTCTTCTGCATGTTTTCCAGTTTAATAACATCCAGTAACAAGGTGACCAAAAGTGAGCACAATGCTCCAAGTGCAGTCTCAACAACATCCTCTACAACTGCAACATAACTTTTCAACTTCTGTGCTCAATGCCCTGACTGATGAAGGTCATTGTGCCAAAACCCTTCTTCACTGCCCTGTCTACCTGGGACTCCACTTTCAGAGAACTGTGCACCTGAACTTCAAGGTCCCTCTGTTACACTACACTTCTTAAGGCCCTATCATTCACCATGAAACTCCAACCTTGACTTGAATTTCCTAAATGCAACACCTCACACTTACCTACATTAAACTCCATGTTCTATTTCTTGGCCCACTTCCCCTGTTGATCAAGATCCTGATACAATTTCTGATAACTTTCCTCACTGCCCATGATGTCGCCTATTTTAGTGTCATCAGCAAACTTACAAATCATGCCTTGTCACATTTTTATCCAATCATTGATCTCAATGTCAAACAGCAAAGGGCCCAGCATCGACCCCGAGGCACTCCATGAGTCACAGGCCTAGTATCCGTCCACTATTACCCTCTGCTTCCTGCATCAAGCCAATTGTGGATCCAATATGTCAGCTGCCTCTGCATTCCATGTGATCTATCCTCCCAGAGTTGCATACCACTTGGAGCCTTATCAAAGGCCTTAATGAAATCCATATGGACAGTATCAACCTTCCTGGTCACTTCATTAAAGAACTCTAACAAATCTGTGAGGCATGACCTCCTACTCACATCGCTATGCTGAGTACTCCTAATCAAACCCTGTCTTTCCAAATTCATGTATATCTTATCTCTCAGAGTCTTCTCAAGTAATTTACCTCCCACAGATGTTAGGCTCACTGACCTATAGTTCCCAGGCTTTTCTTTGCAGCTTGTCTTGAATAATAACACAACATTCGCTACCCTGCAGTCTTCTGGGACCTCACCCATGGCTAATGATGATGCAAAAATATCAGCCAGGGTCCCCACACATTTTTCTCTAGCCTCTTGCAGGATTCTTGATTATATCTGGTCAGGACCAAGAAAGTTATCCACTTCCATGCATTTTAATACATCCAACACTTCCTCTTCTGTGATATGGACTGTCCCCAAAATATTACCACTAACTTCCTCAAAGTCCCAAGAAACTTCTGTTTCTATTTAGAACCAAACATACAAGTTTCTGTTTAAAGAAGAGCCTCATCCTCAAGAATTATCTCCATAGCAACCTCAGGACTGTCTTGCTTCTAGAAGCCTCCTAGCTGGGTCAAAGGTTTAAACGTTCTTTATCAGCTCACACTGGCATCATGGAACAAATCCAAAGCTAACAACCTCTAATCGACCTTAAACTGAAGAAAATCTCCACATTTTTAGGCCTTAATACAATCCGCAGTAGAGTCAGCTCTAACAATGCCCACCTTTATAATGATGCAAATATATAAATATTGTTTTATACACAGTTAAGTTTGTTTTTATCTGTACCAGGTGAACTGGCACTCTCAATAAACCAGTAACAAGTATATCATCGCAATCTCTGCAAAATCTGAGCAGTTACTTCAGGGTGAGAGTGAGAAAGCTCTCTGTCAGTAGGTTCTTTTTTTGAAAAGCCAAAATATTTTTTTTAAAATAAGGCGTTGTGTTTTCATTTTGCAGAGTCTCACACACGATCTGGTCTGGAGAAGACGTTTTAGAGGTATTTATTGAACAGGAGTCATTTTAATTCCGTTAATCAGCTCAGTGAATGATTTTATTAAAGATTTATATGTTTGATTTAGATGTATATTTCTTTTTTTTCCATTTTGACATTTCTTTCTGTATGTATTGAAGGATGGTCTGTTCTATAAATCAGGTGTTATTGCAAGTTCCTTTCTTTAGGTTTCAGGTCACTGCACTAACCCTCCCCCATAAACACAATAAAGAGGTGTCCCCCTCGTCCTCACCGAGCAACCACCAGTCTCCACATCCAACACATCATCTTTAAACACTTCTGCCAACTCCACCTAGATCCCACCACCAAGTACACCTTCCTCTCCTTAACCATCTCTGCCTTCCACAAGGACCATTTCTCAGAATCCTCAGTTCACGCCAATCTTCCCCGCAACCACCCACCCAACACTCCTCCCTGGGACCTCTGGTACCTCCCTGTTCAACCAGAAAAGATGAAAACCCACCCGGCACAGCACCTACCTCACAACTACCCAGGGCCCCAAACAGTTCTTCCAAGTGAGACAGAGATTCACCTGCCCCTCCTCCAGTCTAGTTTATCCATCTGGTGCTCCCGATGTGGTCTTCCCTACATCAGGGAGACCAAACATAAACTAATGGAATGTTTCGGCAAACTTCCCAGCTGGACCCGCAGGAGCCGACCTGACTCCCCCAGCCACCGCCCAGTTTAATTCCCCTTCCCACTCCCTTTCCCAACCGACCATCCTTGGCCTCTTCCATTGCCACAATGAATCTGACCATGAATTGGATGAACAACACCTCACCATCTGCATGGGCAGCCTCCAGCCCAGAGGACACAACATTGAGTTCTCCAATTTCAAATAACCTCCCTTCCCAACACCCAACTCCCTTCCCAGCCCCTTTCACTCCTTCCCAGCCCCTTCCCCTTCCTTCCATTCCTCTCATTGACCCTTCCTACCAGCCACTCCCGGATTCATTCCTCCCATTGACCAACCAGGTCACACCCTCTACGTGTGTTCACCCATCCCCACCTCACCCACCCTGCTCCCCCATACCCTTTATATGCAGCTCCCCTTATACCCACCCCCTCAGTTCTGAAGGATGGTTACACCCTAAATGTTGACCTCTCCACTTCCTGATCCTGCCTGGCTTGCTATGCGCTCGCAGCCTCCTGCTTGTCTACCCTGGATTGTTACTGGGGGTTTATACGAGGTACAGAGTGAGATGGCGAGCAGATTTAGAAAAGTGATTACACAGCAGGATCAGTCAGATAGTTGGGTGACTGTCAGGAAAGGTAAGACGGTAGTTCAAATGTCTCCGGGAGATATTCCTCCATAAAATCGATGTTCATGTTTAATTACAGCTGAATTTAATAGAATTGCTACAGGGGACTGTCCTGTCAGGGGCATAGACAGGAGATTCTGTGGCAGTGAGTGTACATTTGGGATGGGATGATGCTTTCCTGATGCTGGGATTAAAGATGTCTCTTAGTATTTCAACCATATTGATCAAGGGAAGATTGAGATGTCAGGAATTATTGTACATATTGGTAGGAATGTTTTATTAGAGAAAAGATGAAAATATTTTCAAGTGAATTTAAAAGGTAAGGTGGAAGATTAGAAGTAGAATCTTAAAAATCGTAATCTCTTGTTCATTCCCAATATCAAATTCAAATGAGGGAAGGAACAATAGGATAAAGGAGATAAAGGAATGGCTGAAGCACTGGTGCATTGTTCAGGGATTCAGGGTTTGGGATAATTGGAATCTCTTTGAGGACAGAAAAGGCCTGTTCAAAGAGAATGGGTCGAACCTGCACTGGAAATGAACCAATATCTTAGCAGGGAGATTTGCTCGATCCATTACAGAGGATTCTATACAGATAGAGAGGGTGAGTAGAGGAATTCTAAGGAGCAGTGTAAATAGAAGGATTGATGGGGAAGGGTCTGAATGTGAAGAGAGTAAGTCAGTTAGAAAAGAAAGACGAGAGAGAGTCAGAGTATATGTAGCAACTCTGAAGAACTAAATTACATTGATTTCAACACAAGGGGTTTTACAGGTAAGGTTTAAGAACTTAGGGCATGTTTATGAACATGGGATTGGGACGCCATAGCTATTACAGTAACTTGGCTGAGAGATGGACAAGACTGGCAGCTCAATGTTCCGGGTCTTAGATTCGATACAGAGGATAGGAAAGGAGGCAAGAAAGGAGGGAGAGTGGTGTTTTAATTTCATGAATACATTACTGCTATAATAAGCAAAAATATTTCTGAAAAATATCCAGTGAAAATATATGGATAGAAATTACAAATAATAAAGGAATAAGATGGGATTGTACTATAGACACCGCCCGCCCCCTCCCCCCACCCCCAACGGTAAGAGGGAAATTAAGAAACAAAGATGTGGGAGATCTCAGATATATGTAAACATAATGAGGTTGTTAGGATGGGGATTATTAGTTCTCCAAACATTGACTGGGGCTACCATAGTGTTAAATGTTTGGATGGTGAGGAATTTGTCAAATGTGTTCAAGAAAATTTTCTTGAGCAATTCATTGATGTTCCTACCCGTGAAGGAGCAAAACAAGCCCATGTGTAGGCAATGAGGCAGGGCATGTGTCTGAAGGAAAAGTGGGGAACACTCTGGGTCTCATCAATCAGAATTCTGTCAGTTTCAAAATTGTTATGGAAAAGGACAAGTATTCCATAAAAGTTAGTTTTTAATTGGATGAGATATGGATAAAGGTTTAATGGCGTGAGACAAGAACTTTCACAAGTTGATTGGAGTAGACTGCTCGCAGGGTAAAAGGATGTCTGACAAGTGGGAGGCTTTCAAGGGTGAGATGGCGAGAATTCAGAGGCATTATGTTCCTGTTAGAGTGAAGGGTAAGGCCAGTAAGATTAAGAACCAATAGATTAATATAAATATTGAAGTTCCAGTCAAGAATAGAAGAGAATCTCATTTTAAATAGAGATCATTTGGTTCAATTGAATCTCTTCATCAATGTAAGGAGTGTCGGCGCATTCTTCAGAACAAAACAGGAAGGCAAAGGGGGGATATGAGATAGCATTGGCCGATAAGGTGAAGGATAAAGCAAAGAGATTCTACAGGTATATTAAAAGCAAGAGGGTAACTGGAGAGAAGGTAGAGATCCTTAACGGTGATGGAAAACAGCTTTGTGTTGAACACCAGGAGATGTGAAAGATACTAAATGAATATTTTGTGCCAGGTTTTACTGTGGAGAAAGAAACGGAGGCTGGAGAATGCAGGGAAATAAATTTTGATTTTTAGCAATAGTTCATATTACAGAAGAGATAGTTGGGGAGATCTTGGAGAATATAAAGGTGGATAAATTTCTGGGACTTGATCAAATGTGTCCCAGAACATTATGGAAAGTATGGGAGGAAATTGCGAGATCCTTTGCAGAAATAATTACATCATCTATAACTACAGGGGAGATTCCTGAAGACTGGAGGATGGTTAACATTGTCTCTTTGTTTCAGAAAGAATGCAAGGGGAAACTGGGAACGACAGAGCAGTGAGTCTTCCTCTGGTTGTGGATAAATTGTTGGGGTGATTTTAAAAGAAAGGATTTATGGACATTTAGAGAATTAAAAATTGATTGGGTATAGTCAGCATGGTTTTGTGTGAGGATAGCTGTGTCTCACAAATCTAATTGCATGTTTTGAGGAAGTTACCAAAAAGATTGATGAGGACAGAGGAGTAGACGTTGTTCACTTGGACGTTAGTAAAGCCATGACACGGTTCTGCATGGTCGACTAATTAGTAAAGTTAAGTCACATGGGATTCAGGATGAGCTTGCCAATTGGAAACACGATTGGCTTAATGACAGAAGACAGCATTTGGTGGTGGAGGGTTGCTTTTCGGAGGCTTGTCACCAGTGGGTTTCCAAAGGGATCTCTCTTGTTTATGATCTATATAAATGATTTGGATGAGAATATAGCAGGCACGGGTAGTAAATTTGTGGATGACACCAAAACTGACAGCATGGTAGAGAGTGAAGAAGGTTTTCTAAGATTACAAAAGGAACTTGTTGAAATGAGTCAATGGGCTGAACAATGGCAGATGGAATTGAAACTGGATAAATACGAGGTATTGCATTCTGGGACAACAAACAAAGGTAGGACTTATACAGTTAATGATAGGGCCTTGTGTCGGGTTGTACACCAGAGGGTCATAGAGATTAATGGACATATTTCTTTGAAATTTGTGTAGTACATACACAGGATGTTTAAAAAGGCATTTAGCATTGTCTCATCCTTTGCGTCCAGGAGCTGAGAGTCCTTTTCTGGAATACTGCATCCAGTTCCAATTATAGGAAGGATATCGTTAAGCTGGAGAGGGCTCAGAAGAGATTTCCCGGGATGTTGCCGGGTATGGAAGGTTTGAGTTCCAAAGAAAGGCTGGATTGGCTGGGACTGATTTCACTGGAGCGTAGGAGATTGAGAGGCCGCCTGATAGATGTTTATAAAACAATGGGGTGGGTGAGTAGGTAGAGATAATGGTCGTTGTCTTTTTGCTGGGATGGGGATATCAAGACGAGGGACACATTTTTAAGGTGAGAGAATAGAGATTTAAAAAGGATACAAGAGGCAAATAATTTACACAGAAGGTGATTCATGTGTGGAATGAACTGCCAGACGAGGTGGTGGATGCAGGTACAATGACAACATTTAAAAGATATTTGGATAAGTAATTGATGAGTGGCAGGAGAGGAGACCCCGACACCAGACCATGCCAGCCCTGTCTGAGGTTCCCACCCGGGTCAGTGCAGTCTCAACTGCCTGGATGAATACCCAGCGCTGTCCGAAGAACGTCAATGTCGTTCTGTTGAAACAGAATTTAATCAGCGATGATCTGTGAGAGCAGAAGAAATCAACAATACCCGAAAAAAATCAATGGAACTGACAATATTCATTCTTATTGGAAGTATTGCAGCAGTTTGACTGGAACTTGAGGAGAGCAGGAGATCCAAGTGGTTCCCTATTTCTCTTCCAACTTTCGCCCCTTAATAAAAAAGGAGCACATTATACACTTTAAAATATGCTGAGGAATTTCCGATTATCATGAAATGTACATCATCAGTAACACTGAACTTAGCCCTAAAAAACATTAATCATTTGAGTCATTCCACAACTCTGTTTCTGTTATCCAGAAATTTTGTTTCGACTGAAATCTGCAGTTTGAAATATCCAATGAGCCGTTAAGAAGATTACTAAAGTTTTATCAAACTGATGTAATTTTTTTACATTCAGCCTGGTCCTGAAAGCTGTTTCTGACCGTTTGCCACAGTTCTTTACACTGACTGAACTGTAACTCGACAGTTGACCCATCTTTTCCCATCATGCAATGTTAAATGTTTCCCACAATACCACATTCCCCCTTTTGTCAGATCATGACAATCAGTCACAGAGACATATTGAAAATCCGATTGAAAATGCATTGAAACAAGCAAACAAATAATCCTATTCTCACTAGCAATAGTGCTATGAGCAAAAGGCTTTAAAGATCCAATTAGGCATTCTGTGATCAAACCAACTTGGTTCCCAATGCATTGTATGTGGTCAGCATGTTATTTAATACTTTCAGCTTGGTTGGTCATATTTTCAGATGGATCTGGAATATAAGTACACACTCCTGGCTCACAACAGCCCACGCTCCTCCTGTGAGGTGAGCAGATAATCCAAAGGCAGTCGATTCTGCAATGGCACTGTCCGGACAGCCACGAGCTCAGCTGAGACCTCAGTCAGGGCTTGTCCAGTTGCCTTGGCTTCGAAAGCTGTCTCATTGACCAGGTGTTCCAGTGCTGAGGCCATGTGAATCAGCTCGCTAGATTCCCATTCCATTCAGTACAACGGGAAAGACAACATGAGGAACTGGTCTAGCCCAGCAACGGTTCTCATAGTTCATGGATGCTCGTGCTTAAGGGAGGTAAGGTGATGCATATCGGGTACAACATAACCTGGACAGCAGGATCCTATCCAAATGGGACGCTTTGGTTCCACATGTAAAGTATGTGCCATTGTAAGCTGTAAAATCACCAGCCAATGGCATCCAAGGCTGCATGGTGGAATAGACCCAGGGACTATCAGATGTAATATGCCATATCCTGGTCCAATCACAGTTATCCATCCTGTTTCTTGAAATATTGACGACTGGGCCTTGCCAGACAAATGTGAGATTACATTTGCTTTACCGCATTAGCATTCCTTGTCCAAATTTATTAAAACATAGGGACCCTGCAGCGTTATTGGAATGGACTGTAAGGGAAGGAGGAACTGAGTTGTGATTATATACAGGCTGATACCATGTCGAAAATGTCATCATTTCCCAACCTGTCAACTCCCATATCCTCATTTCCCCATGAAGGCCTGTGTGATTCTGTTGTAACATCCACTCAACTGTTTCTGACAGATAGAAAGGGAGGGGCTGGAGAGGTATTCCTTCGTTTGAATGGATGGGAATGTGTGTACAAACCCAACACTTACTTATGTTCAATTTCTCGGCATAAATATATGACAAATGTAAATAAGTGTTTGCATGCAGTTTCCAAGCAGACCGGTTTGGTAATGTCAAGTGTTCACCTACGGCAAAAAATTCTAAAAGTCCAACAGTACCAAAATGATGTTCAAGCTGTGTCATTGACCGGTTGAGGAATAATCTTCTTCCAATCAGATCAATGAACCCAATTGGAATGTCCCCCAGTTGTGACCGAGGTTGGTGTTGTTAGTAGGACTTGAAAGGGGCCACTCCAGCGATGTCCTAATTGGTTTCTTTCCCAATTCTTGACCAACATGCAATCCCCTTGGTTTTCTTGTGGGTATTGGGAGGCGATCGTGTTTTCCTCAGCTGGGCAATGCGATTGTTGGACCAGCGAGTGAGGAAACTGCATGGAAAGAGTTAACTGTTTCAAGTAATTCTGCATTTCCTCACCCATTACATGGAGATTGACACCCTCAAGGGGTTTACCATGAGTATCCCACAGAGTCCTCATTGCCCGACCAGAAACTATCTCTGCAGCTTATAGTCCGGCCTGCGAATGTAGAGTCACTTTCATGTGAAAAAGTGCAAAAAGGAATACTTTGAGCAATTTAACCCCTGTCTTTGACTAATTTAGATCATTTTTCTTTGAAGGTACAGTTGGCCTCTTCCACAATCCCTGCTGCCTGTGGGCGATACACGCAGTGAAGTTGCTGAAACTGCATGGGCATGTCCTCATTGTACTGGAGTGTCCCCCTTTGTGTGTACAATACATTTAATAACAGCCAATTGATGAGGAAGCAGAATAGCATAGAGGGGATTTTTAACCCAAAGAGCATTATGAATGGGAGTCCCCGTAGAACTCAGGAAGCCGCGTTACTACCAGAGGCGGCCAAACTCCTGGGCAACACCGAACGTGTCCCTGGAATCAGTGTAAACATGAGCAATTTGATCAGTGGCTAAAATACAAGCTCTGGTCAGGGCAAAAAGCTCAGCTTTCTGTGCGGAGACAGGGGACTGAAAAGCAGCAGACTCCTGAACAGCAGTGTCTGTTGGGATAGCATCAGCTGACTGCCAGACACCGTCCGGGGAAACAGAGGCAGGACCATCAAATATGAGGTCAGGATTTTCAAATGGGAGCTCTGTCAAATCTGGGTGAGGAGCAGTAAGGAAATGATTCTGAATCAAACAGTCATGTGGGGGATCAGGGAGATCGACAGGGGTCAAGGAACGAAGCAGGATTCAAGTTTGAGCAGGACCGAAACGATAGGTAAGGGTTCGGTAACTGTGAGATCTCAAAACCAGCTTGGGTGAGGTGTTGGGTCTGCTGAGGCGTGAGGACAGAGACAGCAGAGTGTGAGGTGTACACCCGTACGGGCTGGGGAAGGGTCCCATAGCAGCTGCCTGGACTAACAAGTAGACAGCAGTCAGGATTTGGGTGCAGGGAGGGAGGCCACAGGCAACAGGATCCAATTTCGTGGAATAACAGGCCACTGGGTGACGATGGTCACCATGCTGCTGAGTGAGGACACCAGTGGCACCTTCACCTTCAATCTGCATATTCTCCACAACGTCCCTCACCATCCTGATTCGGAAGTGTATCTTTCACTGTTGCTGGATCAAAATCCTGGAATTCCCTCCCCTCGGGCATTGTGGATCCACCTACTGAACATGGACTGCAGCGGGTCAAGATGGCAGCTCACCACCACCTTCTCAAGGGCAACTAGGGACAGGCAATAAATGCTGGGCCCAGCCAGAGAGACACACATCCCGGGAGTGAATAAAGAAACCTACACAACTCACAAAGTACTTTAAAAATGAGTCATTGCTGTAATGTAGCAGTGAATCTGTACACAGTGAGACCTCACGTTCAACACTAAGAGAAATGATCAAACAATCTGCTTTCAGTAACAAAAAGATTAATTATAGTTCACATCAACCTCTGAAGACAGAATTGTCGTGTTCAGTAGATTGATATAAAGGCTTTGCAACTTTGTTTCCAGTCACTTTCATAAAATAATATTTGACACATTGAATAATTGCAAGAAATGGAGACATTATTGCATTTCTCAACTTTTCTCTGAATTTAGACTGAGCCAATGCATAAACACATGTGTTTGTACAGGAGCTCAGCAGCTGAAACATATCTGCAGTGTAGTCTGCGATCAATATGGGATCAGTATAATCATCTGGCTCATAAAACGGGTTTGTAATTCTAGAAATGAGGAAAAACACAGTATATGGCATCCACAGCACAATGAAATGCCTGAAACGGCGAACAGTAAAGTGATAGATTTCCTTCGGCTCTGCATCTCTGGATCGTCGCTGTTCTGGGTGTTGCGTTGACCTTGCAGAGCTCTGCGGGTTCGATTTGCCATCACAATGCGTCGGACAGTCAGTGCATTGAGCAGTAAAATGAGAAAGTATGGCAATAGTGGGTTTAAAATTGTGTGAAGCCAGTCAAAGGTGATCCATCCTGGTAAGATAATGTAGTCTGGCTTGGAATAAGCACCCCACTCCACATTGTTTATTATATACATTGGCTCAAAAGCAAAATATAGTGGAATATTCAGGAAAGCGAACACAACACACACAGTCACTATCACCACAGCTGCAGTTTCCTCCCTGCAATACTTTGCTCTCAACCTCTGGCAACAAATGAGGACAAAACGATCGACAGTGAAAGCGACCGTGAGCCAAACAGAGCTGTCAACAGCTGTGTAGTTGATAACCACATTGTTGGTACTTATTGAGGTGATGCGTACAAATAAAAATGGGGAATAGTAGTAAAGCATGTAGTAGATTATCACATTGAAAATAATGACCAGGAGATCAACTGTTGTCATACCCACCAAATAAAGGGTGATCCCTTTGGAGAGACCACAGCCTCCACGAATTAGAAGGACAATTGTCAGGAGGTTAGCTACAACGAAAAGAGCAGAATACCCAGATTAATAACACAATATTGTTTGGAAATTACAGCACAACAACAGGTCATTTGGTCCAATAGATCTACACTGAGGTTCACACTGCACACGTGTTTCCTCCCACTGACTTCATCTTACAATATTGAGATATTATTTCTTTATTGCCTGATGCCGGTCTGTAATCTAACAGAAGAGTGGGTGGGGCTGGGAGGGGCTGCCTCCTTTGAATGTTGACTAATTTACTTACACTAAAGCTCCTTATGAGCTCAATTCAACTTCACTGTATGGAATCTATTCTACTTTACAGAAGTTACACAGGCAAAACAGAATGAGGAGAGGGGTTTCCAGCAGTGTTATGTCAGGGCACTGAGATTGATAAATACCCATCTATATATTTGCAGGCTGAGAGGTTGGGTGGAGTTGGTGATGTTTCTCATGAAGGTGGAAGCATTGACTTCCATTTCATTTTGCCAAGTTACAGTAGGTTAAATAAAACTCATACCAGAGAAGAGAGAGGGCCCTGGGGGCTCGGGATAGGGCTGTTGTTAATTCTGAGACTCAGACAGGAGTCCAGGGGCAGCTGTCCCCATGGGGGTTGTCAAAGTGGGAGGAGGTCAAGACAAGAAGGTTCAAGAGGACAGATAGCCAGGGGCAGGTGGGCTCTGTATATCAGGGACATAATGGACGTAGTCCAGCATTGAGAATAACAGCAGCCTGAAAGGAGAATGTACAATCAGTGCTTTGAGTTTACAAGCAGAGTGCAAACTATTCGCAGCATCTAGAGTCCCAGTGTCTGCACAGAAGTTAATAATGTCTCTTTGTGACAAATCTGTTCAAGTTGTGTGTCTGGGTATTAGTGTCCATAGCTTTAAAGGACCATATGGCCGTAAGACATAGGAGCTGAAATTAGGCCATTCAGCCCATCGGGTTTGCTCCACCATTTAATCCTGTATGATAAGCTTCTCAAACCTATTCTGCCACTTTCTCCCCATAACCTTTGATCCCCTTGATACTCAAGAACCTATCTATCTCAGTCTGAAATATGTGCAACGATCTGGCCTCCACAGTCTTCGGTAGCAATGAATTCCACACATTCCCCACTCTCTGGCTAAAGATGTTTCTCTTTATCTCCGTTCTAAAAGGTCTTCCCTTTACTTGAAGGCTGTGCCCTCGGGTCCGAGTCTCTCCTACTAATGGAAACACCAGCCCAACATCTACTCTGTCCAGGCCATTCAGTATTCTGTATGTATCAATTAGATCCGCCCACCACCGATCCTTCGAAACTTCATTGAGTATAAACCCAGCGTCCTCAAACGTTCCTCATATGTTAAGCTTTTCATTCTTGTGAACCTCCCCTGAACACACTCCAGTACATCCTTCCTGAGATATGGGACCCAAAGCTATCCACAATACCCCACATGTGGTCTGACCAGAGTTTCACAGAGCCTCAGCCGTATATCTCTGTTTTTATATTCAAGTCCTCTCAAAATAAATACCATCATTATATTTGCCTTCCTGGACTGGAACTCTCAAGTCTTTTTGCACTTCAGAATTCTGACTTTTCTCCTAATTTAGAAAATAGTCCATGTCTCTATTCTTCCTACCAAGGTGAATGACCTCACACTTTCCCACGCTGTACTCCATCTTCCACTTCTTTGCCCACTCTGCTAACCTGTCCAAATCCTTCTGCAGCCTATCCACCTCCTCAATGCTACCTGACCTATACCTATCTTTGTATTGTCTGCAAACTGAGCCAGAATGCCTTCAATTCCTTCCTCTAGATCTTTAATATATAAAGTGAAAATTTGTGGTCCCAACACTGAGCTTTGCAAACACCACTTGTCACCAGCTGCCATCCTGCGAAGGCCCCTTTTCTCCTTGCTCTCTGTTTTCTGCTAGACAGCCAAGCCTCTATCCATGCTAGCACCTTGCCTCTGACAGCATGGGCCCTTATCTTAATCCGTAGCCTCCTGTGTGGTCCCTTGTCAAAGGCCTTCTTGAAGCTCCGGTGGATAACATCCATTGGCTCTCCTCGGTCTAACCGTTTGTTATTTCCTCAAAGCATTCTCGCAGATTTGTCAGGCATGACCTCCCCTTGGTGGAACCATGCTGACTTGGCCCTATTTTCTATCCAAATAATCAGACATCTCATCTTTCACATTCGATTCCAAATCTTAACCACAACCGCGGGGTTTGTCTAACTGGTCTGTAATTTTCCATCTATTGCCTGATTCCCTTTTAACCAGCTCTTTGAAAGCATTAGACTGAGATCTTTACAGTGGGCTGTAAGCTCTTGTACAACACTGGCTCAAGATGGGGACACTGTCAAGGGGTTGATGTGCTCACACCGACATCACGTTCACCACAGATGCGGTTCACCAGGCAGGAAGATGGCCACAGGATTCAGGAATTAGATTAGACTTACAGTGTGGAAACAGGCCCTTCGGCCCAACAAGTCCACACCGACCCGCCGAAGCGAAACCCACCCATACCCCTACATTTACCCCTTACCTAACACTACGGGCAATTTAGCATGGCCAATTCACCAGACCCGCACATCTTTGGACTGTGGGAGGAAACCGGAGCACCTGGAGGAAACCCACGCAGACACGGGGAGAACGTGCAAACTCCACACAGTCAGTCGCCTGAGTCGGGAATTGAACCCGGGTCTCAGGCGCTGTGAGGCAGCAGTGCTAACCAGTTTTGAGAATCTTGCTGGATTCTCAAAACTGGAAGGTGTCATCAATTACAAGCATGTTGCTGCTGAGGTTTCAGTGAGACAACCAGGGACATTTGTAAATATTAAAGGGGCTCACTCCTGAAGGGTCCAATTAGTCAGCAATTATCAACAAAGGCTTCTTCAGGTGTTCCAGGGAGGGGTCATGATCCATACAACCTTCAACACCCCTCGGTTCCATAGTAGGCAATCTACCATAGCCATTGGAGAGATAGATTCTGGGAGATTAGGGCTGTCTATTGAAGAGATGCCTCATGACCCCAGTGACACACATGAGGCCAGATGTAGATTGATATTGCAAAAAGATTCAGACAAGCACCAAGGCGATCTGTCAAAGGGATTGACATCCTGCTGAACTCCACAATGTCACCTCAAGCTATGACCAGTGACAGGACCATTGTGTTTATGGCAAAGGTAAAGCAGGTCCTGAAAAGGATGCTGGGGCACACACCATCAACAAGTCTTGGTTAGTAAACCCTCAAGTCAACATCCATCCATAAGACCAGCCAAATGAATGACAGCAAGAACTACACATCCATCCGCATGTGCATGGATTTAATGAAGGTTATCAGCAATACCATTCCTGTAAAGACATCATACATTATTCCCCGTGTTCTCCCATATGGACTCAGTGTGATTTCTTACCTTGTTCCTGCCTGCTGCACTGTAGCTTTCCCAATGTGCTGCCAGTGGTCCTGGAGGCAGGTGGCTGACTCTAATATCCCTTTGTCTGGAATGGCCTTAGGGGTGGTCCTCTGTTTGGCTGAGTCTGTCTGGACCCTGACATGGTGGGTCTCTCCTGCACAGTGTCAGGAATCTCCTTCATCACCATGGCTCTCTGAAGCACTGGTGTGAGTGGCAGAGGGTAGAGGAGTAACTGTCCCCAACAGGAGTGCCCTGACAGGTACTTCCCGATGGTGACTGCTCCTCCCCGGATCACTTGGCCCTCCATACTTTCCTGACTCAGGGACAATGACCCAATGATGACTTTAGATAACCTCATTCATTTTTCTCTTGTACATTGAGTCCAGAGACATTGCAATGGATCACACTAGCCCTAACCCTAACACTCACCCGAATCCTCACCCAATCTTAAACTGCAGACCTAACCCTTACTCTCACACAAAACTTAATCCCAACTCAAATCCTAATCTCCACTGAACCCTTATATAAATTCGACCCCTAACCCCAGTCGTAACCCTGACGTTAACCTGAACCTGAATCAGAATTCTAAACTCAACCTCAAACCTAATCTTAAACGTAGTGTAAGTCTAACCCAAAACTTAACCACAACCCTAAACATAACCCTAAACTCTAGACCTAAACCTAATCATAACCTTAAACATATACTTAACACTAATGCAAATCCGAGACCTAACCCTGACCGAAACCTAACTCCCAGCTAACTCTATTACAAATCAGCATGTACATTCCACAGCACCTGATTGACCAGCCTCCACCTGAGATTGGGATGTGCTTGTGATCACCACCTCCACCCCCCACCCACCCCCACCCCCCTACCCCTCCGCAGATGTGCACAAACCCATCAAGATATGATGCTTTGTCAGACACAAGACCAAAGCCCCCTATGTAGCTCCCTGTTCCCCCTCAGTGGGCAATGCTGCTCACTGAGGGCCGGTTACATAATCAAACTGTTAATCTGTTTTAAAAGAACAATAGATTAATGATCTTCATCTCCATCTGTGATCATTTAAGAGGACACACACCCTGCAATCAGTTCAACAGAATCATAACATCTCCATTTCACAGGAGATGCCACCATTCTCCCTCTGCCAATGGTGACAATATCTCCCTTCTTCTGCCCTTCCTTCCTGGAGTAGGCTTGGTCCTGCTTAATCTCACCTCATGCAGACCCTCCTGCCCATCCAGCCTCCCAGTGGGTCTCCAGGTGAATGATTAACCCAACATCTCCTCCTCCATCAGCGTCAGTTTGGACACATCTCCACTGGCCCTCGTTCTCTCCCTCAGCCTCTTGCAGCAAATTAACCACATTGACCAGACATGCCCAATCTACTGCTCACCTCTTCCAACTCTACCCGATAATTGAGACACAGGGGAGGGCCCACTCCTCGGATTTGGACCTGTCCTGGACGGGGTGGATGATATCTTGGCAAAGGGGTTTGTGAAAGATGGCACTGTCACAGGAGACACCAGGGTTAAAGTTCACGGTCTAACCTGTTCCCTCAACAATAATTTTCTGAACACTCAATGCTGCCTCCCCACAGCTGAAGGATATTTACACATTTCCACTTCACCTCAGCTGCCTGCTCATGCCCACAGCCCTGTACAATGACACTGGATCTGTCTTGCTGTTCACGGCCTGACCCTTCTCCCAGTGGACACCCACCCTCACCGTGTGCTTCTCTGAGGAGGACCCTGGCACCATGGGACTTGGGTGACCAGCTCTTGGTCCCACTGTGATGATCATTCAGGTGTCTGAGTACGTGGACCGGGCACTATCCCATCGACCTGCCTGATCCCACTGACCAACATCAAATCCAGCCCCATGTCCCAGCAACAGACCCAGGCACATGGCAATAGAAACACAGTCGGAGAGAGCTTTGGGATCCAGAAATCTGAAAGTACCTGTTCCTCCCAGACAAGGACCATTTAGCACACGTCAGGTCACAGATTCCTCATGTCCTCATGGAACTAAACTAAACTTCACAAATTGCAGCATGAGCTGTTTCTTGTAGGAACACCTGAAACTGGATCCAGCATGAGGAGAGAAAGAGGGAGGGTTTATACACTGAGAGATATATCAGGGGAAAGAACAGAGTGAAAGTGGGATTGAAAAGATAACACAACCTGCTTCAGCTTCTTACCAGGAACTCCGAAGATTGCGAGGAAATGGTAGTAAGTGAAAGCTATCTGTTCAATTGTTGATAATTCCATTTTCAGAGAGAGGATGATGTCAATTGTTGTTGACATATCTGAATCATCAGACATTCATCCGTTATATAAAGCAACTAAATCTCCCCTGTGATTTTGTGCGATGCAGAGAGAGTGAAATTACTTTACGATCTTTGAACAAACAGGCACAGTTAATTTTAACAGATATTACACAATACAATCTTCAGCTACACTGGAAGATTGAAGGAGAACAATTGGGCCAGGTCCATCTCAGGGCTCCTTGCTCGCTCTCTTAGTGATCTCCACTCGGATGCTCACACCATCCCTGCCTTGCATTTCTCACTTTGCCCCCTCACCCACACAGCCAGAGAACCACAGAGCTCTACAGCATAGAAACAGATCATTTCATCCAACTCGCCCATACAGATCAGATATTCTCTATTAATCTCTCCCTTTTGCCAGCATTTCACCCATATCCCTCTACATTCTTCCTGTTCATATGTCAATCCAAATGCCTTTAAAATGTTACTGTTGTACCAGCCTCCACCACTTCCTCTGGCAGCTTATTCCATACATCCAACACCCTCTGCGTGAAAGATTTGTTCCTTTGGTCCCTTTTAAATCTTTCACCTTTCACCCTAAACCTGTGCCAACTAGTGTTGGACTCCCCCACCCTGGGTGAATGACCTTGGCTTTTTACCTTATCCAAGACCCTCATGATTTTATAAACCTCCATGAGGTCACCCCTCAGCCTCTGACGCTCCAAGAAAAATAACTTTCATCTTTTCAGCCTCTCCCTATAGCTCCAACCATCCAACTCTGCCAACATCATTGTAAATGTTTTCTGAACCCTTTCAAGTTTCACGACGTCCTCCACATAGCAGGGAGACCAGAATCGAATGCAGTTTTCCCACATCCTGTACAGCCACATAACCTCCCAATTCTGCATTTAAGGCACTGACCAATAAAACCAAGTGTACCAAACCCCTTCTTCACTATCCTATCTACCTGGGACTCCACTGTCAAAGAACTATCAACCGACACTCCAAGGTCTCTTTGTTTAGCAATGTTCCCCAGGACCTTACCATTAAGTGTATAAGTCCTGCCCTGATTTGCCTTTCCACAATGCAGCACCTCACATTTATCGAAATGCCACTACTCGGTCCATTAGCCTATTTGATCAAGATCCCTTTATACTCTGAGGTAACCTTCTTGCCTGTCCCTTCCAAAACCAATGTTGGTGTCACCTTCAAGCTTATGAACCATTCCTCCAACATTCGCCCTCAAATCATTTACAGAAACTACAAAAGGCTGTGGACCTAGCACCAATCCTTGTAGCACACTGTTTGTCATAAAGCAATTCCCTTCCACCATCCTCTGTCTCCTACCAATAAGTCGGTTGTGTATCCAATAGGCAAGTTCTCCCTGTATTCCATGTGATCGAACCTTGCTAACCAGTCAAATATGCAGATCCTTGTCGAATGCCTTTCTCAAGTCCATGTAGATCACATCCACCATCTGCCTTCATCAATCTTCTTCCTCACTTCTTCAAAAACTCAGTCAAGTTAGTGAGACATGAGTTCCCACACACAAGGCCATGTTGAGTATCCTGAATCACCCATTGCCTTTCCAAATAAATGTAAGTCCTGTCCCTTAGAATTCCCTCCAACAACTTGCCTGCCGCTGATGTCAACTTCATTGGTCTATCGATCTCTGGCTTTTCCTTAACACCTTTCTTAAATAGTGACACCACATTAGCCAAACTCCAGTCTTCTGGCACCTCACCTGTGGTAATCAATTATACAATTACCTCAGCAAGGGGCCCAGCAACCACTTCCCTCGCTTCCCACAAAGTGCTCAGGTATATCTGATCAGGTCCCAGGGATTTATCCGCCTTTATGCATTTTAAAATGTTCAGGACCTTGTCCTCTATTATATGAACATTATTCAAGATGTCATTATTTATGTCTCCTTGTTCTACATATCTTTCATATCCTTCTCCACAGGAAAGAGTGTTCCAAATACTCGTTTAGTATCTCCCCCATCTCTGCGGTTTCACATACAGAAGGGGGCCTTGCTAATGTTTAAGGGGCCCTATTCTCTCCCTAGTTCCTCTTTTGTCCAATGTGAGTTTGCCGATTTCCTGGGGATCCTGCCTAACGCTACTTGCCAAGGCTATCTCATGTCCCCCTTTTTGCCCTCCTGTTTTCCCTCTTTAGTATATTGACTTTTTACTTTTCTCGGGATACACTCGATGCCTGCTGTCTATACCAGATATATGTTAGCTTCTTTTTCATGACCAAATCCTCAAATTCTCTCACCATCCAATATTTCCTGCAGCAATCAGTCTCACCCTTCACCCTCACAGGAACGTATTGTCTCTGGACTGTCATTATCTCGTTTTTGAAGGCTTCCTATTTTCCAGCTGTTCCTTCACCTGCAAATGTTTGCTCCCAATCACCATTTGATAGTTCTTGTCTCACATCATCCAAATTGGTCTTCTTCCAATTTAGAACATTTACTTTTAGATCAACTCTATCCTTGACAATTGCTATTTTAAAACTAACAGGGTAACGATCACTGACCCCAGTGTGCTCCCCAACTGACCCTTCAGTCACTTGGCCTGCTTTATTTCACAAGAGAAGGTCAAGTAATGCTCCTTCTCTCATAGGAACATTCACGTACTGAATCAGAAAATGATCTTATGCACACTTAACAAATTCCCCTCCATCCAAACCCTTAACACAATGACAGTTCCAGTCTCAGTTTTGAAAGTTAAACTTCCCGAACATTATCACCGTCCTGTTCTTACAGATAACTGAGATCTCCTTTCAAATTTGCTTCTCAATTTCCCACTGATTGTTGGGGGGGCCTGCCTCACAATCCCAGTAAGGTGATCATTCCTTTCTCATTTCTCAGTTTCATCCAGATAATTTCTCTGGTCATATTCTCAGGAATATTCTTCCTAAGTACAACCCTAATATTATCCCTAACCAGAAACACCACTCCATTCCCTCAGTTCTATTCTTCCTATAAACATCTATACCCTGTAACATTAAGCTGCCAGTTCTGTCCCTCCCTGAGTCAAGTCTCTGTAATAGCTGTGATATCCCAGTCCCATTTTCCCAACTATGCCTTGATTCCACCTGCTTTACCTGTTGGGACTCTTGCTTTGAAATAAATGCAGTTTAATTTATCAGTCCTACCTCATTCTCTGCTTTGTCCCTGCCTGCACTGACTGTTTGACTTGTTCCTTTCCCCAGTTGCAACAGTCTCAGTCCAATCTCTTTTCTCATTGATCTCTCTGGGTCCCAACTTGTCCCCCTGACTAATTTAAATCCTCCCAAGAAACCCCAGCAAATCTCCCCACCAGTTTATTAGTCCCCTTCCAATTCAGGTACAATCTGTCTTTCTTATACAGGTCACTCCACCCCAGAGAAATTCCAGTGATCCAAAAATGTCAATCCTTCCCCCCTTTAACAGCTCTTCTGCTGCACATTCAGCTGCTGTATCCTCATGTACCTACCCTCAGAGCACGTGGCAATGGGTATAATCCAGACATTACTACCCTCCAAGGTCTACTTTTTAACCTCCTGCCTAATATCCTGTGCACCCTTCCCAGAATGTCATCCTCTTCTTTCCCTACATCATTGGTTCCAAAATGCACAACAACCTCCTGCTGGCCCTTCTCTCCTTTGAGAATATTCTGAACCGACTAAACACACCATTCTGATGTCCTGCTATCAACTGCAGAAATGTCTCTCTGTGCGTCTGACGAGAGAATTGATTAAAGACTCACAATATTTCTGTCGTGTCTTCACTTTGGTGCAGACACAAAGCCAGGCAGTTTGGTGTGGTTTCCAGCTGTCATCAGTAAAGGGAGCGGACATGTTGCTATGCATCACTGCACTACATCGATCTTACACCCGCACAATGTGACAACAGTGTCCAGTTTGTGTGAATGGTGTCATCCAAAGTGGAATAAAATGAACGTGAACGATATCGGTATCATTGACAGTCACACATCACACCCCATGACACACATCGACAATTCCTTGGCAAGTCTTCTGCATTTAGATTTCTTCTCTCTTTAGAGAGCTAATCGGCCCTCCCCAAATCTCCACATTTTTACACTTTAATACAGACTGCAGTAGAATCAGCTGTAACAATGTGTGACTTTACCAACATGTAAATATACAACACTGTCTCTTTCCCTGAACTCGAGTACCATGACCCTTTCACCTTCCCATTGGTGGTTGTGCCTTGAGGCATGGGAACCATGCTTTGCAGTTCACTCTCCTCAAACTGATCAGTCCATTGAAATCTTTGTTCCTGAATAAATCTTTGCTCTCCTTTTCCCACTTCCTCATCCCATTTCTTTTTCACTTGCTCATCCCAACATTTTTGTCTTTCTCATTACACTTGATTATGTTTAACTCCTGAGTTGGTACAGATTGTACTGTTGTTTACATGTTATCCGACCGTGTAGAAGAACAGGGATCCTTGGGATTCAGGTACATAATTCTTTGAAGTTTACATCAAATGTCGATATGGTCGATAAAAAGGCTTTTGACATACATACCTTCATTGCTCAGACCTTTGGGTGTAGGAGTTGGGAAGTCATGTTGAGGTGAGGCCATTTCTGGAATACTGTGTCCAGTTCTGGTCACCCAGTTACAGGAAGTTAGATTTAAATTGTGTGGAGATATGAAAGAATTTGGGATTGCTCTCTCTTTCAAAATTTTGAAAAGTTTCAAGAGATTAGAGAGAGAGAGACAAAATTCTTTGAGCAGAGAGTCAGTCACCAGAGGTTAGATAAAAACTCTTTATCCATTGCATTCTTAATTTCTCTCCTGTACTTTCTGTATTCTGCATGGATCGGGACTGAATGATGAAGCTGTCAGTGTAGAGCTGCCCTGCACAGTTGCTGATATTTGCCCCAGGAATGGCAGACAGGGGGAAATCGGTACCCCACACTGCGGGCAGGCTCCTGCTGGATGGGCTGCCGCCGAGGCAGGACTTTCTCCAGCTCCAGGGACAGGAGAGGACACCCAGACACCAGACCATGCCAGCCCTGTCTGAGGTTCCCACCCAGGTCAGTGCAGTCTCTGTTGTCTGGAGGAAGCTGCCCTGCACAGTTGCAGATATTTGCCCCAGGAATGGCAGACAGGGGCAACTCGGTACCCCACACTGTGGGCAGGCTCCTGCTGGATAGGGTGCCACTGAAGCAAGACTTTCTCCAGCTCCAGGGGCAGGAGAGGAGACCCCGACACCAGACCATGCCAGCCCTGTCTGAGGTTCCCATCTGGGTCAGTGCAGTCTCAGCTGCCTAGAGGAATATCTAGCGCTGTACGAAGAAGGTCAATGTCCTTCTCCACTCTGCCAGGTTACGTTGCATCATCTTCTCCCCAATACCTCACACTCACTCTGCTTCTGCTCCTGTACCCCCCACACACTAAGGCTCATTCTTTTCCACTCTCCTTATTGTCTGCAACATCTTCCCCACTGCCTGTTATTCAGCCCAACCCCCAACACCACTAACCCTGCATGCCCTCTGCACTGCTTACTCACTCAGTCAGGGCACCTTCCCACCCATACCAACAGCACCAGCTGTGCCACCCACTTTCATCTCCCTTAATACCTGCCTCACTCTCATTCCAGAAGGAGAACAGCCCAAACAGGACAAAACGACTCAAGGTGGGAGGCAGGCTGCCTGCCATTCGATACCTCTTCCATGATAAGGAGAGGCTCCTGACTCTAACTGCCACGAGCAGGCCCTGGCCTGGTACTGGAGGCTGCCCCTGACTTACTGCACAGGAAACCCCTGAGAGAAAGCTCTCCACCTTGACTTGCCTGGAGCCTGCTGACAACTCTGACAAGCTTCCTGGCTTTGTGTCTGTGCTCAATGGCAACATCAGACAGCAGTGTATGAGCCTGTCTGAGAGAGACAATGAACAGAAAATGTGAGCCAAAGCAATGGGAGGAGGGATGCTTGAGCATCCAGGTCAGCTCCGAGTGAATAAGTGCTCTGAGAGTAAGTGGAGAGCCTGGAGATGCAGCCTGGTCCAGTCCATGAGCTGGGTGAATGGCCCTGAATGTACAGGGTCCTTGCTGCAGCGTTACAATGAGAGTTGTCAGTGTACATCAAGGGGCAGCATTGAAGGGCAGAAGGGCCCTGTAAGTGGGCTCGATATATGGCATGGGGGTCTTTGAGGCCGGCACGTGTTGGATGCCAATGTCCGTGGAGGTGGGAAGCATGTGAGTGATGCCCATGGACTGTGCCCTTAGATATTGGTGTCCACTCTCCAATGTGACGGTCTTTCAGACTAAGCGCTGAGCTGAATCCATGACTGGATGAGATTTTATTTTGTGTGACTTGTAGTCTGTTCAAGAGTCTGAAAGTTAGAAGTCAGTACTGCTTTTTGCACTTTCGAATTCAGAATGTCATTATACAGCCCCCTCCAAAGACAGGACTACACCCTGACCAACCTCATGACGTTAAAAATCTATGTGACTTCATCCAGGGTCCTCATATGGAGAATTGAAGATACTGTATCCAAATTACCAGCTAAGTTCCCAATTCCACTAATTAAAGAAAATAAAATCAATTCTTTAAACTCTAAAAGTGAACATGAGACAACTATTCACTACTCTAAGCTCACCTTTCTCTTAACTGCTTACTCTGCCTTCAACTCTACAACAATATGCTGTTTTAATATGACACTAAGATTACATCAACTTCATTTCTAAACCACACAGCCGCTGTTTTCTTCTGTGTCTTTCTCCTTCCTGCTGAGGATTTCCCTGGGTTTCCTTCTGCCGTTTTACTGCAAGTATGTTTCACATGTAAAAGTCCATTTGATCAAGAGTGTTTCTTCATTTCTTGGCGAGCAAGATGTTAGCTCTCTATGCATTTCTTTCTCTATGGTAATTGCTCCCTGAACAATTTTCAAAATGTCTGCATTTTATTTCCAATCAATATTGGTTGTCTTATTGGTTAGATGTTGGCAAAAAATTAAATTCAAATATAATTGGGTTTTAGTATCTCCTCAGCTGCTGCCTGACCTGATGTGCTTTTCCAGCACCACACTTTTCAACTCACATAATTTAAGCTGATTGGTTAAATGTGAATTGTAGTCAAAACAGCAATCAACTCAGGTATCCATTTCACAGTTAAATGTTACATACTCTCAATTTTCCAATATGCTCTGCGATTGCCATCCACTCCATATACACAGGTGTTTGTAATCTCTCAGTTCAGAACAGTATTCACTCTCTCTTCAAGGTACAGTACATGCCTTCAACTTCATTACAGATTGAACACCAGGATATACCTGCATAACCATGTTTGAAAAGTGCCTCTGGTTACTCAAGATCAGGGTTCCGAGCATTGAGTCTCTCGAAGGCACACAGGATGAGAATTTCCTGCATAATAAGTTCCAGGAAATGGAACCCCTGAGAATACTAAATGGACAACCTATCTGTCAGCGGGCTAGCCAGTGAAAAGTCACCCATCCTGTTAACGTATAATATGGTGATTTGAACTGAGCACCCCACTACACCGACAGGCTCAAAAGCAAAGTACGGGGAAAGATTTTGAAGCAGAGCACAATACAGACAGTTGCTATAACCACAGCTGTAGTCTTCTCCCTGTAATACTTCTCTGTGAACTTTTGACAACAAATGAGGACAAAGTGACTGTCAGCCAGACAGAGCAGTCAAGGTCCATGCAGTTGATCACCTCATTGATACTGTGTATGGGAGTGTAATCGAGAAATGAGAAGGGGAAGCAGCATCCAAGCATGGAAAATATTATCACAATGAAAATAATGATCAGTAGGTTTGCTGTTGTTATACCAACCAAGTAAAGGATGATCCCTTTGGACAGACCACAGCCTCCTTGCAACAGAAGGATAATTGTCAGGAAGTTAGCTACAAAGGAAAGAGCAAAATCTGCAAATTAATGACAGAGCAATGCTTGGAGGTTATAGCTCAATATTAGGTCATTTATTCTAACATGTGTGTCTGGGTGTTCATGCTCCACAAGAACCTGCACGCATGTCACTTCCTCTCATATATCAAAAAGTCATATAAAATCAGAAGGTGCTGAAGAAACTCAGTAGATCTTGTAGCATTTGAGGAAAAAGAAACAGAGTTATGTTTCAAGTCCAGTCCAGTAAGACTCTTCTTCAAAAGACTTCTTCAGGTTTCCAGCATCTGCATTATTTGACTTTTATATCAAAATGGTACTTTCCTCTTCACTTCCACAGTGACGAGCCCCTAACTGATAAACTCACCATATCCGTATGAGGGTGGCAATACTGCACAGAGTATGAAGTAAATTCCTTCCCCAAACTGGGAAGTTTTATGAACATGATCTGGGACACAGGAATTTATAGACAGAGGAAAAGCAAAGACTGTTGAGTTTGCCTTCTCCCCTCCTGATATTTGCATGTTCCATGATAAAGAATTTGTTGGTTAGTCATAGCGATCAATCTTTATCCATGGATCGACAGCAGACTCAGACATATATGAGGCAAGGAAAACCTGCAGTGATAGAATCCTCTCAAGCTTGTTTAATTTACCATTAATCTTCTCCCAACATCTGATACTAAATGTCAAAATGTTTGCTGAGAGAGAATAAATTTAATAAATAGCAGAAAGAATTGTTAATTGAAAGAATATCCTGAAAGTGAACTCAGCGCAAAGAGAGACTGAGGTGTTGTATGTTGAAGGATATATCAAGAACAAGAACAGAGTGAAAAAGTTATTCGGATAAAAGCAATCAGATTTAGCTTCTTCACAGGGACTCCAAATATAGCCAGGAAATTACAGGAAATGTAAGTTGTCTGTTCGATTATCGAGAGTTCCATTAGACCCAGTTTTTCGGGAGCAGAGATGACAGAAATTAATGAAGACAGACCCTGAATCACCAGACGTTCTCTGTTTGTGACAGTTCCTTTAACATTTGGATGTTGTGTTTCTGAACAATAGAAATGAACAACAAATAGGACCATGTTTCTGTTCCCTGAGACCATTTGCTCACCTCATATCCGCAGCATCAGTGCAGGAACTCTCCACATGCCACGATAGATACAGAGGTTACGGCCATGTTGTTACAATGCAGTTTAACACTGTTATTACTCATTTGTCTGAGACTGTTTATTCTGCTCTGTTCATGTCTTTCTGGTCTTTTTGATTGAATTGGTAAAAATGAATTTGAACATGAAATAAGACTGAACTTTCAATTTGAGGATCTGATTTTAGCTGATCTTCATTTACTCATTAGAAAAGAATATATTTGGCTTGGGCTGGATTTATGAAAGAGTTATCCAGTCTTTCCCATTCCCCTGTTCATGTCCTGTAAATATTTCCTTTCCAGGTGTAACTTTGTCTCAATTAGCATCCCCTCTGTCTGAATCACAAGGCTCTGGGTTCCAATCCCATATGATCAGGAAGCAATTCTTCACCGAGAGGCTGGTGACCCAATGTCATTCTCTCCAACAGGAGGCAGTGGAGGCCAAGTTACTGAATATCACCAAGAAAGAGATTGATCACATTTCAGGTATTAATAATATTAAGGAGTATGGGGACACATTAAGAATATGGCATTAGGACAGGGGATGAGGGATGGTCATATTGACTAGTGTCCTGGTTCTCCCAGTTTCTGTTTCTGAGCTTGAGCAGAAATGTCAAGACTGATGGTCCTGTGCAAAATTGAAGGAATACTTCACTTTTTGAGCTTCCATTTCCCATATGAAGCATTAAACAAGGCCCTCTCTACCTTGTCGAGTTGTTGTAAAAGATCCCATGGCACTGCTCAGAGGTTATGCTCAGAGGGAGACTGAAGCATTGGTTTTGATTCCTGCAGCAAACTCTGTTCCTGAGCTTCCGATTCTATCCCTCTGACAATTAAACAGATAGTTGTTGTGAAGCTGATGGTCCTTAGTATCCACAAACAGTCACAACTCCACAAACCAATCAGCAATCTCCTGCTGGATGCATCTCACTTTGTACACAGAGCCAGCGTCTCCTCATCTCCTATTCCTCAGTGAAAAGCAACAGTGCAAACTCCACTGACAATGGGTTTCAGTAACTCACTTTTTAAAAGTACAGCAATACCTTCCTCAGTGTTTTGTTGTAAAACAGTCCTTTTCCCATTTTAATTTACAATCAAAAATACAGAAAAAATGTTATTTTCAGACAGACATGGCCAAAGACAAGTCCAAGTGGGGTATTAGTCAGCAGGTTGTTACTGACTCAGTGCATTGAGGAGATGCTGGCTCTGTGTACAAAGTGAGATGCAGCCAGCAGGAGGTTGCTGATTGGTTTGTGGAGCTGTGACTGTTTGTGGATACCAAAGGCCATCAGCTTCACAACAACTATCTGATTGGCTCTTCACCTCTGACAGTGCAGTGAGTGTGTTTGTGTATTGAAGAACATGGCGTCAGGCACAGAGAGAAGAATACTGCCTCATGGTCACTTTCAATATTCAGCTTCAGAAACAGAAATTAAGATATACTTCAGTAAAAATGATTGAAGTTGTGTTTCTTTATTTCACGTAATGATTAATTTGTATATGCAATAATTGCAATATTAGGATATGGTATCACATTTCTTAGTCTCTGTCTGAATTTAGTCTGGGCCAATACATAAACGCATGTGTTGTACAGGAGCTCAGCAATAGAAACATATCTGTGGTGCAGTAATGGATCTGTGGATTCATCTGGCTCATAATGACGTTCCATAATGATGCTCTTTAATCCTGGAAATGAGGAAAAATACAACATTTGGCATCCACAGCATGATGAAAATGAAAGAAATGACAAACAGTAAAGTGATGGATTTCCTTCGGCTCCGCATCTCTGGATAGACAACAGACAATAGACAATAGACAATAGGTGCAGGAGTAGGCCATTCAGCCCTTCGAGCCTGCACCGCCATTCAATATGATCATGGCTGATCATTCCTAATAAGTATCCTCTTCCTGCCTTATCTCCATAACCCTTGATTCCACTATTTTTGAGAGCTCTATCCAACTCTTTCTTAAATGAATCCAGAGACTGGGCCTTCACTGCCCTCTGGGGCAGAGCATTCCACACAGCCACCACTCTCTGGGTGAAGAAGTTTCTCCACATCTCTGTCCTAAATGGTCTACCCCATATTTTTAAGCTGTGTCCTCTGGTTCGGCACTCACCCATCAGCGGAAACATGTTTCCTGCTGCCAGAGTATACAATCCTTTCATAATCTTATATGTCTCAATCAGATCCCCTCTCAGTCTTCTAACTCAAGGGTATACAAGCCCAGTCGCTTCAGTCTTTCAGTGTAAGGTAATCCCACCATTCCAGGAATTGACCTCGTGAACCTATGCTGCACTCCCTCAATAGCCAGAATGTCTTTCCTCAAATTTGGAGACCAGAACTGCACACAGTACTCCATGTGTGGTCTCACCAGGGCCCTGTACAGCTGCAGAAGCACCTCTTTGCTTCTATATTCAATTCCTCTTGTTATGAAGGCCAGCATGCTATTAGCCTTCTTCACTACTTGCTGTACCTGCATGCTTGCCTTCATTGACTGGTGTACAAGAACATCCAGATTTCTCTGTACTGCCCCTTTACCTAACTTGATTCCATTGAGCTAGTAATCTGCCTTTCTGTTCTTGCCACCAAAGTGGATAACCATACATTTATCCACATTAAACTGCATCTGCCATGCATCTGCCCACTCAACTAACTTGTCCAGGTCATCCTGTAATCTTCTTACATCCTCATCACATTTCACCCTGCCACCCAGCTTTGTATCATCAGCAAATTTGCTAATGTTATTGCTGAACCATCTTCTATATCATTAACATATATTTTAAAAAGCTGCGGTCCCAGCATTGATCCCTGCGGTACCCCACTGGTCACTGCCTGCCATTCCGAAATGAAGCCGTTTATCACTACCCTTTATTTCCTATCAGCCAAGCAATTTTCAATCCAATCTAGTACTTTGCCCCCAATACCATGCGCCCTAATTTTACTCACTAACCTCCTATGTGGGACTTAATCAAAAGCTTTCTGAAAGTCCAGTAACACTACATCTACTGGATCTCCCTTGTCCATCTTCAGAGTTACATGCTCAAAAAATTCCAGAAGATTAGTCAAGCATGATTTCCCCTTCATAAATCCATGCTGTCTCTATCCTATCCTGTTACTACTATCCAGATGTGCCGTAATTTCATCCTTTATAATTGACTCCAGCATCTTTCCCACCGCTGAGGTCAGACTAACTGGTCTATAATTTCCTGCTTTCCCTCTCCCACCTTTCTTAAAAAGTGGTATAACATTAACCACCCTCCAATCCTCAGGAATCGACCCCAAATCTATCGAACTCTGGAAAATAATCACCAACGCATCCACGATTTCCCGAGCCACCTCCTTCAGTACACTGGGATTTGGACCATCAGGCCCCGGAGAGTTATCAACCTTCAGACCTAACAGTCTCTCCAACACCAAATCCTGGCAAATATAGATTCCCTGAAGTTCAGGTCCTTCAGCCACTGTTACCTCAGAGAGATTGCTTGTGTCTTCCCCAGTGAACACAGATCTGAAGTACCTATTTAATTCTTCTGCCATTTCTTTGTTCCCCGTAATATATTCACCTGTTTCTATTTTCAAGGGCCCAATTTTAGTCCTAACCGTTTTTTTTGCCTTGCACATACTTAAAAAAGCTTTTACTATCCTCCTTTATATTATTGGCCAGTTGGCCATTGTACCTCATTTTTCCTCTGCATATTTCCTTCTTAGTAATCCTCTGTTGCTCTTTAAAAACTTCCCAGTCCTCAGTTTTCCCACTTATCTTTGCGATGTTATACTTTTTCTCTTTTAACTTTATATGTTTCTTAACTTCCCTCGTCAGCCACGGCCACCCATGCCTCCTCCTGGGATCTTTCTTCCTTTTAGGAATGAACTGATCCTGAAACTTCTGCATTATACACAGAAATATCCGCCATTGTTCCTCCACGGTCATCCCTGCTAAGGTATTGCACCATTGAACTTTGGTGATCTCCTCCTTCATAGTTCCATAGTTCCATTTATTCAACAGAAGTACTGTCACTTCTGACTGTACCCTCTCCCTCTCAAATTGCAGATTGAAGCTTAATGTATTATGGTCATTACTTCCCAATGGCTCCTTCACTTCGAGATCTCTGACCAATTCTGGTTCATTACACAATACCAGATTCAGAATTGCCTTCTCCCTGGTCGGCTCCAGCACCAGCTGCTCTAAGAATCCAAGTCTGAGGCACTCCACAAAGTCTCTTTGTTGAGGTCCAATACCATCCTGATTCTCCCAGTCTACCTGCATGTTGAAATCCCTCATAACAACTGGATCATCGCTGTTCTGGGTGTTGCGTTGAAATTGCAGTGCTCTGCGGGTTTAAACTCAGTGTCCCACTCCATATTGTGAATTATATCGTTATGGATGAGGCCAGACCGCTCAAAACATTCTTAAGTGGGCATCACAATTCGGTTAGTACTTCCCAGTTTATTTCCACATATCTCCCCATGTGATCGTAACAACTCTTTCAGGTTATTTCGATTTTCTTGTGGAACGTAATTCAACAATTTATCCCAACTTTTGACAACTTCCTCATTGTCCAATTTGATTTGAGAAATGTCCAATTCAGAATCCTCTGAACTTGGTTCATCCTTCTGTGCTGTAATCATTAACACCTTCTCCTCTTGCTTTCCTTCCCCATCAAAATACCTTTTGAGCATATTCACTCTGTGAGATTTCTCCCTGTCTCGGGTCCTTGTCAAGTAGTTCACCTCACTCAATTTCCTCTCGATTTTATACAGGCCAATAAACTTTGCTTTTAAAGGCACTTCTGTTACAGGAAGTAATACCAATACCTTATCCCCAGTTGCACAATTGCAAATTTGTAATTTCTTATCAGCTTCCTGTTGCATTGTATGCTGTGATACTTTTAAATGCTGTCTAGCTAACTCTCCAGCTCTATTTAATCATTCTCTACAATTTAGCACCATGTCCAAATCGATGGTCTCTGAATTCTGACTTATTAATTTCTCCTTAATCAATTTTAATGGTCCTCTTACTTCATGATTAAAAATTTCTTCAAATGGACTGAATTTGGTTGATTCATTTGATTCATCTCTGATTGCAAGAAGTACAAATAGAACTCCCTTCTCCCAATCATCTGGATAATCCTGACCATGAGCCCTCAACATGATCTTTAGTGTTTGATGCCATCTCTCGTGCTCCTGTGATTCTGGATGGTATGCAGTAGATCTGAATTGCTTTATTCCTAAATTATCCAAAACCTCTTTGAATAGTTTGGATGCAAAGTTTGATCCTTGATCTGACTGGATCTCTATTGGGAATCCATATCGAATAAAAAATGTAAGTAATTCTTCTACAACCCATTGAGCTGTGATGTTGTGAAATGGCATTGCCTCTGGAAATCTAGTTGATGCATCCATTATTGTTAATAAACATTTATTCCCACTTTTTTGTTTGAGGTAGGGGAACGACACAATCAGTCAAGACTCCTGTGAAAGGTTCCTCAAATTCTGGAATAGTTATTAAAGGTGCAGGTGATATTACTGCCTGTGGTTTTCTGACTCACTGACATATATGACACACATTTGGCAAAATTCAACTCCATCCTTGTGTCGTTCAAGCCAGTAAAATTGTCTTTGTATTTTAGCCTGTGTTTTCCTCACCCTTAAATGACCTCCAAGTGGTAGCTCATGTGCCACCCACAGCACCTCCTTTCTATACCCTAATGGCAAAACAATCTGGTGAACCTCTGCCAATTTTTCATCTGCTTGAATGTGCGATGGTCTCCATTTCCTACTTAAGATATCATTTTTGTAAAGTAACATCATACAGGGATGCATTCACTCTCTGTTTATGCCTTTTGACATAACTGCTTAAAAGTCTCATTTCGCTGTTGTAACTCAATCAGCTTAGCAGAGCTAAAAATACTGGCATGTTTACCTAGTTATTCCTGTTCTGTCCCACTTATCTGATACAAGAAAACTCCAATAAATCTATGTCAGTTTCCTTTTCTGTGCCTTTCGAACTTTCCTGTTTCAGCTTGTGCCTCTGTGATCATGTGACCACACAATCAGGGAAATATCCTGGATAAACTTCTTCCATGTCTTCAGTTGTCTGAGTCTCCACTGGCTTTTCAACTAGAATAGGCAGCACACCGACCAGTGAATCAGCGATATCATTTGCAAGGACAAATTGTATTCCTGCATCTGAGAGTTTGTCCAGCGTTCCAACCACAAATTCTCTTCTCTGGACTCTCTGGCCTCACTTTACATAACTGGGCACTTTTTGTCTCACCATGAATTCCTGTGGCCAATAGTTTCTGGCAATAGTCCTTCAGGAGTACATATTTCCTCATCCTTCAGCATTACAGACACAGAGGAAGCTTTAGATTAGATTACTTACAGTAGTGGAAACAGGCCCTTCGGATGCTGTGTTCCTTAATACTGTAACCTCCTTACCTACTGCTCCTGGCCTATGTGAATAAACTTTACCCTTGCATGGATATTTTTTAAGCAGATCTGGCACTTCCTCCTTAACCAACCTCTGATCATATTGTACACTCTGAGGCAGTTGTCTAACCTTCCTTGTGCTTTTTGTTACAAGTCCAACAAAACCTCCCAGGCTTGTCTGGTTTTCCTACATAAGGCTTTCCCCTGGCCCACCAACACTGTGATTTTGTGTGGCCCACTTTATTACAATGAAAACACAGGAACTCTTTAACTTTTTTGTCCCCCTCAAGGGTTTCTTTTTTACCCCGTGGTAAGTTATCCGTATGATCTTCACTGAGATCTACCTTTCCCATTCCAAGTGAAAATTACTTTTTGTCCCAATTTCTATCCCTCACGGACTGAAATTGATTCTGGAATCCAAACCAGGTTTTATGGGCCAGCTCATAATCATCAGTCCCTCCAGATGGCAAGCTTGCCATTTTAACTCTCTACTCTTCCACATGAGTTGACACTACTTCCTCACGAATGTTAACCTCAGCCTTTATCTCCAGCCTTTTAAACTGACTTTCCTTTTTAAGTGTCAGTTTCTGAAGTTCAAATGCTCTCTTTTTGACTTCTCTCCTGCCTCTCTCTCTTTTCGCTGTCTCTGTTGTTCTCTTATTTTCCCCTCTCTCTGCTGTTCTCTCATTTTCCCCTCTCTCTGCTGCTCTCTCATTTTCCCTCTCTTCTGCTTTTAATCGTCAATCAAAGTGTTTCATTTCTGCTGCATTTTCCTTATCTCTCACCTCTAACTCGAGCTGCATCATATGCAATTGAATTCTTGCCATCTCTATAGATTCTGATGGTTTCTCTGACAAGTTTAAATGTTGAGCTCTCCTTTCCTCAAAAAAGCAGGCAGCTCCAATCCCAGCTGGTCTGCTCATTCCTGCAGCTTGGTCTTATTCACCTTTTGCAAAAACTTCCAAAGTCACCGCATCCACTTCCAGAAAACCTTTGGTGACTGAAAGAGCCATTCCTGTCCCAAGCTTTGTCCACCCAACCAAACCAAATAAAGAGCCTAGCACCTGCCACTCGCTGTTTAAAATCCCACAAAGAGCCCCCAGTCTGTTATGGACTAGGCCAGAGCACTCCAAACATTCTTAAGCAGGCGGCTCTGGGAGATGGATTGAAGCAATTCCCAAGTGACGCTGCAGCAGGACCTGAGGAAACGTTGCTGCAGCAGATAGTAACACAAAGCTGATGATGGAACAAAGGAAAGAACTACTCTGAACCTGAATGAATCCATGATAACAAATAATGACATCATGGAGCTATGAAGAAGGAGTTGTGCTCTGGAACATAAAGTGAAGCTTGAAATCAGTGAAGCAATTGATCTTGCGAGAAGGAACTGGACATCTCTTGTCCTGAATGGAAGAATTAAGACAAAAAGTATTTGTGAACTGACGAGAAAGAAGTGATCGTTGATTACTTGAAATTCTTGTAGTAAATATAATAGATATTATTCATCAAAGCACTGCAGACAAAGAAAACCACAATTTCATATCTCTCCTTTTTGCTAAAGGTTGAATAAAGAGAACTAAATTACAATTAAAGGACAATTCTGCATTTAAACAGGATGAGGTCCATTTGGATGTTTGGATGGTTGAGATGCTTTTGAAAAATATGGACATCCAAAGGAAAAAAGTCCCAGCAGACATGGAAGAGAATCAGAAGCGAACCTGAACAGGTCAGCACGGAGATGGCAACGTAGTGTCTGTTTTTAAAGAAGTATACATGGAGCTACTGAATTTAGACAGGAAGAGTATTATGATGGAGAATTTCTTTTCGGTTTATAACACACAGCTGCTGTGAAAGGAGAGGGTCTGTCAGAAATAAGCAAATTCTTGATAAATCTAACTGACCAAACCAAGTGAGCAATTTTCTCAGAAGAGGATGGAAAAGCTGTAAAGATTACAGAAAAAGAGAACGGTGATTTGCTGTGCTGGGAAATGGAAAGTGAAGCCCAGCAGTTCTGGTCTCCTTCCTATTGGAACAATGTTGTGAAACTTGAAAGGGTTCAGAAAAGATTTACAAGGATGTTGCCAGGGTTGGAGGGTTTGAGCTACAGGGAGAGGCTGAATAGGCTGGGGCTGTTTTCCCTGGAGCGTCGGAGGCTGAGGGGCGACCTGATATAGGTTTATAATATCATGAGGGGCACGGTTAGGATAGACAGACAAAGTTTTTTTTCCCTGGGGTGGGAAAGTCAAAAACTAGAGGGCATAGGTTTAGGGTGAAATGGGAAAGATAGAAAAAGGACCTAAGGGGCAACGTTTTCATGCAGAGGGTGGTGTGTGTAAGGAATGAGCTGCCAGACGAATGGTGGAGGCTGGTACAATTGCAACATTTTAAAGGCTTCTGGATGGGTAGATGAATTGGAAAGGTTCAGAGGGATATCGGCCAAGTCCTGGCAAATGGGACTTGATTAGGTTGGAATAATCAACCTGATTAGGTTGGCATCCACAGCATGATGAAAGTGAAAGAGATGACGAACAGTAAAGTGACGGATTTCCTTCGGCTCTGCATCTCTGGATCATCGCTGTTCTGGGTGTTGCATTGAAATTGCAGTGCTCTGCGCGTTTAAACTCAGTGCCCCACTGCACTGCTCACCATCATTGAGAATGGGTATGTTTGTGGAGTCTCTTCCTTTGGTACAAGTGAACATCACCAATCCCCACTGGGATTTACATGGGATGTGAAAACAAAGACTATACCTTTAAAAGTGTTTGACTGGGGGCCGTTTTAGGTCAGTTGATAAGTGAATGGGACATGGTGCAAGGTAAATATGGAACGCAATGTTTTTGATGGCTGTAAGTTTATGAAGAATAGACCATGGGAGGCCAACAAGCTGTACATTGGTCTAGTTAGGTCAAGAGGCAATGGGAACAAGTGAGGGTTTCAGCAAGTGATGAGTCAAATTTGACTCTGTTTGCAGAAAGCCTGCTTTATTATTAAACAGTTGTCAGAGGGATAGAGTCAGAAGCTCAGGAACAGAGTTTGCTGCAGGAATCAAAACCAATGCTTCTGTCTCCCTCCAAGCAGAACCTCCAAGCAGTGCCATGGGATCTTTTACAACAACTCGACAAGGTAGAGAGGGCCTTGTTTAGTGCTTCATATGGAAAATGAAAGCTCAAGAAGTGAAGAATTCCTTCAATTCTGCACTGGACCATCAGTCTTGACATTTCTGCTCAAGCTCAGAAACAGAAACTGGGAGAACCAGGACACTATTCAATATGACCATCCCTCATCCCCGATCCCAATGCCATATTCTTATTTTGTCCCCATACTCCTTAATAGTTTTAATACCTGATATGTGATCAATTTCTTTCTTGGTGATATTCAGTGTCTTGGCCTCCACTGCCTCCTGTGGGAGAGAATGACATTGAGTCACCAGCCTCTCAGTGATGAATTGCTTCCTGATCATATGGGATTGGAACCCAGAGCCTTGTGATTCAGTCAGAGGGGATGCTAATTGAGACACAGTTACACCTGGAAAGGAAATATTTACAGGACATGAACAGGGGAGTAGGAATGACTGGATAACTCATTCATGAAACCAGCCCAAGCCAAATAGATTCTTTTCTAATTAGTAAATGAGGATCAGGGAAAATCAGATCCTCAAATTGAAACTTCAGTCTTATTTCATGTTCAAATTCCTTTTTATCAATTCAATCAAAAAGACCTGAAAGAGGTGAACAGAGCAGAATAAACAGTCCCAGATAAATGAGTAATAACAGTGTTAAACTGCATTGTAACAACATGACAGCAAACTCAGTATCTATCGTGGCATGTGGAGAGTTCCTGCACTGATGCTGTGGATATGAGGTGAGCAAATGGTCTCGGGGAACAGAAACATGGTCCTATTTGTTGTTCATTTCTCAGACTATTTCTATTGTTCAGAAACACAACATCCAAATGTTTAAGGAACTGTCACAAACAGAGAACATCTGGTGATTCAGGGTCTGTCTTCATTGATTTCTGTCATCTCAGCTCTCGAAAATCTCGGTCTAATGGAACTCTCGATAATCGAACAGACAACTTACATTTCCTGTAATTTCCTGGCTATATTTGCAGTCCCTGGGAATAAGCTAAACCTGATTGCTTTTATCCGAATCACCTTTTCACTCTGTTCTTGTTCTTGATGTATCCTTCAACGCACGACACCTCAGTCTCTTTCTGCGCTGAGTCCACTTTCAGGATATTCTTTCAATTAACAACTCTTTCTGCTATTTATTAAATTTATTTTCTCTCAGCAAACATTTTTCCATTTCGTATCAGGTGTTTGGGATGAGATTAATGATAAATTATCCAAGCTTGCGAGGACTCTATCACTGAGCGTTTTCCTTGCGTCATACATGTCTGGGTCTGCTGTCGATCCATGGATAAAGATTGATCGCTATGATTAATCAACAACCTCATTATCCTGGAACATACAAATATCAGGATGGGAGAAGGCAAACTCAATAGTCTTCGCTCTTCTGTTTATAAGTTCCTGTGTCCAATGTCATGTTCATAAAACTTCACAGTTTGGGGAGGAATGTACTGCATTGTAATCTGTGCAGTATTGCCACACCCATAGAGATATGGTGAATTTATCAGTTAGGGGCTCATCACTGTGGAAGTGAAGAGGAAAGTAACATTTTGATATAAAAGTCAAATCTTGCAGATCCTAGAAACCAGAAGAAATGTTTTGAAGCAGTTTCTTACTGGACTGGACTCGAAGCATTCACTCTGTTTCTTTCTCCACAAATGCCATGAGATTTACTGAGTTTCTCCAGCACTTCCTATGACATTTATATGACATTTTGATGTATGAGAGGGTGCGGGTTGTTGTGGAGCATAAACACCACACAGGTATGTTAGAATAAATGACCTGATGCTGAGCTATAACCTCCAAGCAATTCTCTGTCATTAATTTGGAGATTTTGCTCTGTTCTTTGTAGCTAACCTCTTGACGGTTGTCCTTCTGTCCTGAGGAGGATGTGGTCTGTCCAAAGGAATCACCCTTTACTTGGTTGGTATGACAACAGCAGACCTACTAATCATAATTTTCAATGTGATAATGTTTTCCATGCTTGGATGCTGCTTACCAGTCTCATTTCTCGCCTACACTCCTATACACAGTATAAATGAGGTGACCAACTATGTGGACCTTGACAGCTCTGTTTGGCTGACAGTCACTTTCACTGTAATTCGCTTTGTCCTCATTTGTTGTCAAAAGTTCACCGAGATATATTACAGGGAGAAGACTACAGCTGTGGTTATAGCAACTGTCTGTATTGTGCTCTGCTTCAAAATCTTTCCCCGTACTTTGCCTTTGAGCCTGTCGGTGTAGTGGGGTGCTCAGTTCAAATCACCATATTATACGTTAACAGGATGGGTGACTTTTCACTGGCTAGCCCGCTGACAGATAGGCCACCCCTTCAGTATTCTCAGGGGGAACCACTTCATGGAAAGTATTCTGCAGGAAATTCTCATCCTGTATGCCGTGGAGAGACTCAATGCTCGGAACCCTGACGTTGAGTAACCAGAGGCACTTTTCACACATGGTTATGCAGGTCATTTCAAAGTATCCTGGTGTTCAATCTGTTATGAAGTTGAAGGCATGTACTGTACCTTGAAGAGAGAGTGAATGTTGTTCTGAACTGAGAGATTGCAAACACCTGTGTTGATGGAGTGGATGGCAATCGCAGAGTATACTGGAAAATTGAAAATATGTAATATTCAGATTTGAAATGGATACCTGAGTTGGTTGCTGTTTTGACCAGAATTCACATTTAACCAATCAGTTTAAATTATGCGAGTCAAAAAGTGTGGCAATGGAAAAGGACAGCAGGTCAGGCAGCATCTGAGGAGATATTAAAACCCAATTGAGTTTGAATTTATTGTTTCGCCAACATTGAACCAAATACACTATCCGATTTTTTCGAGTTAAAAAATAAACTGATTTTATTTTCTGTAAGTTGTGGAATCTGGGAGTCGCTGGTAATTTGACAATGGTGTCTTCAATTCTCCATAATAGGACCCTGGATGATGACACACAGATTGCCAACGTCATGAGGTTGGACAAGGAGCAGTCCTGTCTTTGGAGGGGCTTTATAATGATACTCTGAATTCTAAAGTGCAATAAACAGTACTGAATTCTAACTTCCAGACTCTCAAACATACTTAAGTCAAACCAAAAAAAAAACCTCATCCATTCATGGATGCAGCTCACCAGTTGCTCTGAAAGAACTTCACGTTGGAGACCGGAAACCAACATCTCAGGGCACAGTCCATGGGCATTACTCACAGGATCCCCACCTCGGACATTGAATTCCAACACGTGGCAGCCTCAAAAAATCCCCATGTCATATATCGCGCCCACTTGCAGGACCCTTCTGCCCTTCAATGCTGCCCCTTGGTGTGCACTGACAACTCTCATTGTAACGCTGCAGCAAGGACCCTGTACATTCAGGGCCACACACCCAGCTCATGGACTGGACCAGGCTGCATCTCCAGGCTCTCCACTTACTTTCAGAGCACAGTTATCTGTAAGAATAGTAGGATGGTAATGTTCGGGGATTTTAACTTACCAAACATAGACTTAGACTGTCTTGGTGTTAAGGGCTTGGATGGAGTGGGATTTGTTTAGTGTGTTCAAAAATTTTTTTCATTCAACATGTGGATGTACCGACCAGAGAAGGAGGAAACCTTGACCTTCTTTTGGGAAATAAGGCAGTGTAAGTGACTGAGGTGTCAGTGGGGGTTCACTTTGAAGCTGGTCATCATAATTCCATGATTGTAAAGCAGTGATGGTAAAGAATAAACTGCATCTAAATGTTAGCGTTCTAAACTGGAGGAAGGCCAATTTTGACAGTATTAGTCCAGGACTGTCAAAAGGTGATTGGGGACAGATATTCACAAGTAAAGTGATAGCTGGAAAATGGGAAATCTTCAAAAATGCAACAAGACGAGTCCAGAGACAATAGGTTCATTTAAACAGAGTAGGATAAGGGTGGGAGGAGTAGGGAATGCTGAATGACGAGAGAAATTGAGGGTTTGGTCAAGAAAAAGAAAGTAGCATATGTCAGGTATAGACAGTAGGGATTGAGTAAATCCCGAGAAGAGTATGAGGACAGGAGCCTTTTAGTGAAGTGGGAAATCAGGAAGACAAAAAGGTGACACACGATAGCTTTGGCAAGTAGGGTTAAGGAGAATCCAAAGGGATTCTAAAACTGCATTACAGACAGAAGAGTAACTATTGCGAGACTAGGGCCCCATAAAGATCAACAAGGCCATCTATGCATGGAACCACAGGGGAGGAGGGAGATACCAATTGAGTATTTTGCATCAGTGTTTACTGTGGAGAAGGATATGGAAACTAGAGAACTTGGGGAAATAAAGAGCAATTTCTTGCAAATTGACAATAATAACGGAGGATGGGTTGCTGGACAGTTTAACATGCAAAAAGAATGAGACATTCCCAAGATCTGATCAGGTGTAACCTCGAGCACTGTAGGAAGCTAGGGAAGTGATTTGTATCATCAGTTGCCACAGGTGAGGTGCCAGAAGCCTGGAGATTGCCCAACATGGTGCTACTATGAAGAAAGGTGGTAAAGAAAAGCCAGAAAGCTATAGACCGGTGAGCCTTATATTGGTGTTGGACAAGTTGTTTAAGGGAATCCTGAGGGACAGCATTTACATGTATTTGGCAAGGCAAGGACTGATTATGGACACACAAGATGTCTTTGTATTTGGGAAATCATGTCTCACTAACTTGATTGAGTTTTTGAAGAAGTGAGGTAAAGGATTGAAGGCAGAGTGATGAATGTGATCCATATGGACTTCAATAAGGCGTTTTGCAAGGCACCTGTTTAGTAAGGTTAGATCACATGGAATAGGGAGAACTCACCATTCGCTGCATAACTGGCTGAAAGGTGGGAGACAGAGGGTGGTGGTGGAGAGTTGCTTTTCAGACTGGAAGCCTGTGATCAGCATTATGCATAAGGATCAGTGCTGGGGCAACTGCTTTTTGTTATTTTTATAAATAATTTGAATGTGTACACAGCAAGTATGGTTAGTAAATTTGCAGGTGACACTAAAATTGGTGGTGTGGTGGAAAGCTAAGAAGGTGATCTCTGAATACAACGGGATCTTAATCAGTTGGGCTGATGGGGTGGCAGATGGAGATTAATGTAGATAAATGTGAGGTGCTGCAGTTTGGAAAGGCATATCAGGGCTAGTTCTGAGGAGTGTTGCTGTTCAAAGAGACCTTGGAATGCAAGTTCATAATTCCTTGAAAGTAGAGCCACAGGTAGACAGGATAGTAAAGAAGGCATTTGGGAAGCTGGCCTTTATGAATCAATACATTGAGTGTGGGAATTGGGAGGTCGTTGGAATACTGCATTCAATTCTGGTCTCCCTGTTAAGAGGAGGATGTTGTGAAACCTGAAAGGGTTCAGAAGTGATTTGTAGGTATGTTGCCAGGATTGGAGGGTTTGAGCTATCGGGGGAGGATGAACAGCTTGGAGCTATTTTGCCTGGAAGTTGCAGGCTGAGGGGTGACATTATAGAAGTTTACAGAGCCAAGGGTGTTTCCTGAGGGTAGGAGAGTGCAAAACTATAGAGGATACATTCGAGATGAGGGGGAAAGATTTACAATGGATCGAAGAGGCAACATTTGCACAGAGCGGGTGGTTGATGCGTGGAAGAAGCTGCCAGAGGACGTGGTGGAGCCTGGTACAATTACTAGATTTACAAGCCGTCCAGATGATACACAGATAGGAAAGGTTTAGAGAGATATAGGTGAAATGTTAACAAATGGGATGAGATTAATTTGGGATGTCTGGTCGGAATGGACGAGGTGGATGTACAGCTCTATGATTCTCTGACTGTGTGGGTGAGGGGGCAAAGTTAGAAAGGCCAGGCAGGGATGGTGTGAGCATCCATGTAGAGAGCACTAAGAGAGCGAACAAGGAGCCCTGAGATGGACCTGGCCCAATTGTTCTCCTTCAATCTTCCAATGCAGGTGAAGGTTGTATTGTGTAATATCTGTTAAAATTAACTGTGACTGTTTGTTCAAAGACCGCAAACTAATTTCACTCTCTCTGCAACTGCACAAAATCACAGGGGAGATTTAGTTGCTTTATATAACAGACGAATGTCTGATGATTCAGATCTGTCAACAACAATTGCCATTATCACCTCTCTGAAAATGGAATTATCAACAATTGAACAGACAGCTTTCACTTTCTACCATTTCCTCGCAATCTTCGGAGTTCCTGGTAAGAAGCGGAAGCAGGTTGTGTTATCTTTTCAATCCCACTTTCACTCTGTTCTTTCCCCTGATATATCTCTCAGTGTAAAACCCTCCCTCTTTCTCTCCTCCTGCTGGATGCAGTTTCAGGTGTTCCTACAAGAAACAGCTCATGCTGTAATTTGTGAATTTTAGTTTAGTTCCATGAGGACATGAGGAATCTGTGACCTGACATGTGCTAAATGGTCCTTGCCTGGGAGGAACAGGTACTTTCAGATTTCTGGATCCCAAAGCTCTCTCCGACTGTGTTTTTTATTGTTATGTGTCTGGGTCTGTTGCTGGGACATGTGCCTGGATTTGATGTTGGTCAGTGGGATCAGGCAGGTTGATGGGATAGTACCCGGTCCACATGCTCACACACCTGAATGATCTTCGCAGTTAAAATCACTCCCAAACTCTGGTTGGGGCTGATCAGTCAGGTGCTGTGGAATATGCACTCTGAATAGCAATAGAGTTAGAGTGGGAGTTAGATTGAAGGGTTAGGTTTATGTCCAGGATTTGGGTTAGTGTTAGGTCTACAGTTATGGTTAGGATAGGGTTATGGTTCACGTTCGGTTTTATTTTGCTATTAGGGGAACATTAGGCTAGGGTTGAGGGTTAGTGTTAGCTTTCGGGATTGTGTCGGTTTGTTTACTTTTAGGGTTAGGATTAGGATTAGGTCTAAAGTTTTGTTTAGGGTTCAGATTACGGTGAGTGTTAGGGTTTGTGCTCATGTGATCTATTGTATTGTCACTGAGCTCAATGTGAAAAAGTAAAGAGGATGGAAATATCTCAAGTCATTGCTGAGACAATTTTCCCCTCAGTCAGGAAGGTCAGGAGAGCCAAGTGAACCTCAGAGTGGGACATGGGGCGAAGCAGTCACCATCAGAAAGTACCTGTCAGGGCACTCCTGATGGGGACAGTTACTCCTCTACCGTCTGCCACTCACACCAGTGCTTCAGAGAGCCATGGTGATGAAGGAGGTTCCTGACACTGTGCAGGAGAGCCTCACCATGTCAGGGTCCAGATAGACTCAGCCAAACAGAAGACCACCCCCAAGGCCATTCCAGACAAAGGGATATTAGAGTCAGCCGCCTGCCTCCAGGACCACTGGCAGCACATGGGAAGGCTACAGTGCAGCAGGCAGGAACAATGTAAGAAATCACACTGAGTCCATATGGGAGAATGCGGGGAATAATTTATTTTGGCTTTACAGGAATGGTATTGCTGGTAACTTTCATGAAATAGTCAAAGCCATGAGTAACCTTTAAAGCGACAGACACTGAATAGCCAGACACACAAATGGAACTGATTAGTCACAGAGAGAAGTCACTGACTCTCTGGAAAGACAAACCATGGGGCTCCAGATGCAGCATGTAGTTTGTTCTCTGTTTACAGACTCAAGGCACTGATTGTACATTCTCCTTTCAGGCTGCAGTTATTCTCAATGGTATCCTTACACAGAACTAGGTCCATTCTGTCCCTGTTATACAGAGCCCACCTGCCCCTGGCTATCTGCCCTCTTGAACCTTCTTGCCTTGACCTCCTCCCCCTTTTACAATCCCTATGGGGACAGTTGCCATTGGACTCCTGTTTGAGTCTCAGACATAACAACACCCCCACCCCGAGGCCACAAGTCCTCTCTGTCTTCTGCTCTGCTTTTTATTTAACCAACAGAACAACACAAAGTTGCTAAAACAAAATGGGAGCTCAATGCTTCCACCTTCACACAGGAAATCACTGACTACATCCAACCTCTGTCTCAGTACCCCTGACATAACACTGCTGGAAACCCCTCCACCCATACTGTTGTTATCTGTGCAACCTCTAGAAAGGAAAATGGGTCCCATACAATTGTGGTCAATTGGACTCACAATGAGCTTCAGTGTTTGTAAATTAGTAAATATTCAAAGAAGGCAGCCCCTCCCACCCCGACCCACCCTTCTGTTTAATTATAGATTGGCATAAGGCAATGTGGTGGGAAGTGCACTCACTCAATCCATCTCTGCAAAGGGATTCTGGTTTGAGAAACTTTTTCTTCCTTCCAATCTGTGCAATATTTCTACACATTTGTGAGTTTGCCTGATGGGAAATCTAAGTAAGTACATGAGGCTGAAAGAAATAATATCTCAATATTGTAAGATGAAGTCAGTGGGAGGAAACACATGTGCAGTGTGAACCTCAACGTAGATTTATTGGACAAAATGACCTGGTTTCGTGTCATAACTTCCAAGCATTGTTGTGTTAATAATCTGTGGATTCTGCTCTTTTCTCTGTAGCTAACCTCCTGACAATTGTCCTTCTAATTCGTGGAGGTTGTGGTCTCTCCAAAGGGATCACTCTTTATTTGGTGGGTATGACGACAGTTGATCTCCTGGTCATTATTTTCAATGTGATAATCGACTACATACTTTACTACTATTTCCCATTTTCATTTCTACACTTCACCTCAATAATTACCATCAATGAGGTGATCAACTACACAGCTGTTGACTGTTCTGTTTGGCTCACGGTCTCTTTCACTGTTGATCGTTTTATCCTCATTTGTTGCCAGAGGTTGAGAGCAAGGTATTGCAGGGAGGAAACTGCAGCTGTGGTTATAGTGACTGTGTGTGTTGTGTTCACTTTCCAAAATATTCCCCTATATTTTACTTCTCAGCCAATCTCCACAATAAACAATGTAGAGTGGGGTGCTCAATTCAAACCAGACTACTTTATCTTGTCAGGATGGATCAGTTTTCAATGGCTTGACATAATTTTAAACCCACTATTGCCATATTTTCTCATTTTACTGCTCAATACACTGACTGTTCGCCACATTGTGATGGCCAATCGAACCCGCAGAGCACTGCAAGGTCAACGCAACACCCAGAACAGCGACGATCCAGAGATGCGGAGCCGAAGGAAATCCATCACTTTACTCTTTGCCATTTCTGGCACTTTCATTGTGCTGTGCATGCCATATACTATGTGTTTCCTCATTTCCAGAATTACAGGTATGTTTTATGAACCAGATCATTATACTGATCCCTTACTTATTGCAGCCTACACTGGAAATATGTTTCAACTGCTCAGTTCCTGTACAAACACATTGGTTTATGCCTTGGCTCAGTCTAAATTCAGAGAAAAGTTGAGAAATACAATAATGTCTCCATTTCTTGCAATTATTCAATGTGTCAGTTTTTTAAAAATAAGTGACTCGAAACAAAGTTGCAAAGCACGCACATCATTCCACTGAACGCGACAATTGTGTCCTCCTCGGTCTACACAAACTCCAAGTAATAGTCCTGGCTCTGTGGAGATATTGTCACCTCTGTATCACAGGGTCATGTGATCAAGCACATGACTGAGGCTGACAGAATTCCACTTCAGATGAGCTGGTAACACAACACCAGTCCAAGCTCCTCATTGGATGTGACATTTCCCACAACCCTCCTTTGAGGACAAGCAATGATGTCATCCATAGTCTTCTGGCTAATATTTATCCTCTAACCAACATCACTGACAGCAGATTGTTTGATCATTTCTCTTATTGTTGAATGTGGGGTCTCACTGTGTACAGACTCACTGCTACATTACAACAATGACTCATTTTTAAGGTACTTTGTGCATTGTGCAGGTTTCTTTACTCACTCCCAGGATGTGTGTCTCTCTAACTGAGCCTAGCATTTATTGCCTCTCCCTTTTCCTATTTTTTGAATTTCTTGCCTGATTTGATTTTACATTTGAATGCCTGTTTAGCCTGTCACTCACTGATTATCATTCCTACGCTGTTACCTTCCTCTGTTATCTCATATTTTCCTTTTGATTTACCACATCCCCTCTCATGTGACCATTTCCATAATGATGTAATTTAAAAAGCTGCCTTCCATCCTGGTCAGACCAACTAAGATGTAGAGTGCATACAGTGTGGAGCATTATGGGGAAATATAGGAAATGAGCATTCAGTTAGAGGAGGACAAATAGATAAGGAGCAAACTGAAAGTGGTCTGGTACACAAGGCTTAATGCTAACTATCACAAAAGGATCCAGAGCAACACACAAAACAGTCATTACGATATCGATCCACTATAAAAATCAATAGAATATAAATAACAGGGATGAATGATCAACCTATCATGACCTTTTTAAATCAAACCTGAAATAGCTCCCCAGAGGCTGGTATCCCTTCACCAAGTCACCCTTTATTCACACATGGAGAGTCCCTGACCCTGATCCAGCTCCCTCAGAGCCAGCTTTCAAAGTCAGCAGAATGTCTGACCCCCCCTGTTCTTATCTGTCAGATTGGGCTCCCGGATTGGACCAGATTGACAGCCCCAATCAGGGAACTCATATTCTCTGTGTTGAACTGACTGCCCTCGTTACAATCACTACACCCTCCCCTCTGAGTCCAAAGACATAGGCCAGTTCTATTTTTTGTGGGTCCTCCTAAGGGGCTTTAGCACTGATTCAGGTTCCTCCAACTCTGCCTCTGACATGGGCGGCCAGCGGGCAACACACAGTAGCTTTGCCTCTTATGTCCAGAGAGTCACAGAAGAAGTTCATTCTCTGCTTCAGGGGGCAAGGACAACAAGGAGGCAACACCCACCGTGTCCATCTCAGATTCCGAGGAGTCTCCAATGCCTGATGATCAGGGAGAGTACCCGGGTTCCAGACAGTGGGATCGGTTGTTGAGAAGCCCGGCACGTTTTGCTCTGAGAGATGGGGATGGTGGGGGCTTGCTTTTCAGACTGGAGGCATGTGACCAGCGGTATGCCACATGGATCGGTTCTGGGACCACTGCTTTTCATCATTTGTGTAAATGATTTTGGTGTGAATGTAGCGTATGGTTAGTAAGTCTGCAGATTACGCCAGAATTGGAGGTGCAGTGGACAGCGAAGCATGTTAGCTCAGAGTGCAAAAGGTTCTTGGTCAAAAAGGCCAATGTGCTGAGGAGTAGCAGATGGAGTTTAATTCAGAGAAATGTGATGTGCTGCAGTTTAGAAAACTGTGTGCAGTTCTGGGTCTCCCTGCTGTAGGGAAGATGTTGTGAAACTTGAAAATATTTACAAGGATGTTTCTAGGGTTGGAGAGGTTGAGCTCATGGGAAAGGCTGAAGTGACTGGGGATATTTTCTCTTGGAAGTTGGAGCCTGAGAGGGTGACCTTATAGAGGTTTATAAAATCATGAGAGGCATGGATAGAGTAAATAGACGAGGTATTTTCCCTGGAATAGGAATGTCCATACCTAGAGGGCATAGGTTTAAGCTGAGAGGGGAAAGAGTTACGAGGGATCTAAGGGGCAATATTTTCACAAAGCGGATGGAATGAGCTGCCAGAGGAAATGGTGGAGGCTGGTACAATTCCAACATTTGAAAGGTATCTGGATGGATATGTGAACAGGAAGGATTTAGAGGATATGGCCCAAATACTGGGAAATGAGACTAGATTAATTTCGGATATTGGATTTGCATACACTGGTTGAACTGAAGGTTGTGTTCTGTACATCTCTATGGCTCTGTGAGTTACTTGTGAGTTGGCAACATTCATATGGTCCACGTGCTTGTTCAGGACCGTTACACCGACATGAACTTTTTCCATCACTAAACCTGACCTCGCGTTAACTCTGCCTCTTACCCATGCAGGGGCATTCCTGTTGCTCTTCCACTCAACTTTGTCTCCTGAAGTGAGCTGTCTCTCTCACTTAACAGAGGCTTGTATCCCGCATTGACATTCCTGATGCCATTTCACCCTCCCCACCCCAGGGCCCAGAAGATCAGATTCACCTTGGTCAGGAGTCTTCACCACATTAGTAACTCTGCTGGAGCTATCCCTGTAGTTCCATGAGGAATTGTCCCATCATCAAACTGGAACCGGGACAGTGTGGTATCAAGTGAAGCTGTAGGCTTTATCTTTAAGCCTACCTTCAAAGTTTGGACTGACCTTCCTGACAGATCATTGAATGATTGATGTTCTGGAGTGGTGCGTTTATATTGAATACCATTTGACTACAGGAAATACTCAAGTTCCCTGCTGGTAAACACCTGCCTGTTATCTATGATCCACACTTCTGGGAGTCTGTGTATTCAAAAAAGACAAGAAGTTTTTTTATTGTCCCTGTATTTGAGGAATGAGCTTTCAGCACATCCAACCACTTCGAGTGGCCATTCACATGACTAAGAACACTGAGCCCATGAAAAGACTGGCATCATCAACGTGAACCAAATCCAGGGTTACCCAGCCGTTCCCACGCTGGGCACTGCCTCACCAACACATGGGAAATATTTCCAGTGGAGTTGGGGAACGTAAAGTGAACTGTGATGATCCAGTGGCTTTAAGAGGTTATTTTGTCCTTTTTTAGAGGAAGAGTTTTGAGAAAGAGGCATTGAGTGGGAAACAGAATCACGAGAGTAAACAGTGTGTGAGGCCACAGGTGTTTCTTTAAAGTTGGAACAATAGAAGCAACCTGGCTGGGTGTGGTCAAGTCCCACAGAACCAGGATCATCAGGTTAGCGTTCAGCAGTTGTTATTGGGGTTTTGAAAGAGTGGGAATTAGTTTATACCCCTCTTGTTCACAGCCAAAAGCTGGGGTTTTCTGTCTGCTGCAGGAGTTGCATGTGAGACAATCTGTTTTCTGAATTTGCCTTTTGCCAAAGCTCTGCTTATGGGATCCCACTATATTCATTAGTAATAGATAATAAAATGCATTCCGCTGTAAATCCAATAGTTTGACCAGTCAATGTCGAATGTGAAACCTTACACTTACCTTCAAAATAAGAAAATGTTCGCGTTTGGACGATCTTCTGAATATTTTGAGGGGGGTTTGGTCTGGTCCATAACAAACTGGGGGCTCCTGTCAAGATTGAAATCTCTAAATCCAGGATGGGTTTCGGATTATTGTACTCAAAGGCAGTGAGTGGTAAGTGTTAGCGCCTTTAATTTCGGGTGTTGGCTTTGGTTGGTTTAAACAGAGTGCGCCTTGTGGAAAAAGTCTCGTTCAGTCGTTCAGAGTTTCCTGGGGGTGAAAGGGACCACTTTGAGAGTTTTACAAAACGTGAGCAAGGCAAGCTTTTGGATTCGGTGTTGCCTTCGTCTGTGAGAAAAGGGGAAGTAGTTGTGAAAGTCGTGCAATGTTTACAATTCCCAGGAATGCCATCAGAAGCTTTGGAAAGGGTTAACACTCAACTGGAAATGAAGCAACTTGAATTTGGGAGAGCCTCACAGCACCCCTTCCCTCCCGTTTTTTGGGCTGGTCCATTTTTGCAGGCAAAGGCTTCTAAATAGTCATAGAATCATAGAGATGTACCGTATGGAAAGAGACCCTTCAGTCCAACCCGTCAATGCCGACCAGATATCCCAATCCAATTGAGTCCCACCTGCCAGCACCCGGCCCATATCCCTCCTATTCATATACCTCCTAAATGGTACAATTGTACCAGCCTGCACCACTTCCTCTGGCAGCTCATTCCATACATGTACCACCCTATGTGTGAAAAAGTTGCCCCTTAGATCTCTTTTATATCTTTCCCCTCTCACCCTAAACCTACGCCCTCTAGTTCTGGACTCCCCGACCCAAGGGAAAAGACTTTGCCTATTTATCCTATCTATGCCCCTCATAATTGTAAACACCTCTGTAAGGTCACCCCTCAGCCTCCGCGCTCCAGGGAAAACAGCCCCAGCCAGTTAAACCTCACCCTATAGCTCAAATCCTCCAAACCTGGAAACATCCTTGTAAATCTTTTCTGAACCCTTTCAAGTTTCACAACAGCCTTCTGATAGGAAGGAGACCAGAATTGCACACAACATTCCAACAGTGGCCTAACCAATGTCCTGTACAGCTGCAATATGACCTCCCAACTCCTGTACTCAGTACTCTGACCATTAAAGGAAAGCATACCAAATGTCTTCTTCACTATCCTATCTTCCTACGACTCCACTTTCAAGGAGCTATGAACCTGCACTCCAAGCTCTCTTTGTTCAGCAACACTCCCTACGACCTTACCACTAAGTATATAAGTCCTGCTAAGGTTTGCTTTTCCAAAACGCAGCACCTTGCATTTATCTGAATTAAACTCCATCTGCCAATTCTCAGCCGATTGGCCCGTCTGGTCCAGATCCTGTTGTAATCTGAGGTAACACTCTTCGCTGTCCACTGCACCTCCACATTTGGTGTCATCTGCAAACCTACCAACTGTACCTCTTATGCTTGCGTCCAAATCATTTATGTAAATGAGAAAAAGTAGAGGACCCAGCGCCGATCCTTGTGGCACTCCACTGGTCACAGACCTCCAGTCTGAAAAACAACCCTCCACCACCACCCTCTGTCTTCTACCTTTGAGCCAATCCTGTATCCAAGTGGCTAGTTCTCCCTGTATTCTGTGAGATCTAACCTTGCTAATAAGTCTCCCATTGTGAACCTTGCTGAACGCCTTACTGAAGTCCATATAGATCACATCCTCCGCTTTGCCCTCATCAATCCTTTGTTACTTCCTCAAAACACTCAATCAAGTTTGTGAGAGATGATTTCCCAACCACAAAAACCATGTTGATTATCCATAATCAGTCCTTGCCTTTCGAAATACATGTACATCCTGTCCCTCAGGATTCCCTCCAACAACTTGCCATCACCGACGTCAGGTTCCCCGGTCTATCATTCCCTGGTTTGTCCTTACCATCCTTCTTAAACAATGGCACCACGTTAGCAAACCTCCAGTCTTCCGGCACCTCACTTGTGACTATCGATGATACAAATATTTCAGCAAGAGGCCCAGCAATCATGTCTCTAGCTTCGCACAGAGTTCTAGGGTACACTTGATCAGGTCCTGGATTTATCCACTTTTATGCATTTCGGGACACCCAGCACTTCCTCCTCTGTAATATGGACATTTTGCAAGATGACACCATCTATTTCCCTGCAGTCTGTATCTTCCATATCCTTTTCCACAGTAAATACTGTGAATAAAAAAAGTTATAACTTTTTCTAAGGATCTTCCACCTTATTTCTCTCCTAATGCTCCCCTTAAAGTTCAGCAGTCATTTGACGGCCTCAAAGATGCCTTAGCTGCAGCCTCAGCTCCAGGCCGCCCGGTATATGGCAGACCCTTTCAGTTGGATGTCAGTGGAATAGATGAAGGTGTCACTGGTGTCCTCGCTCAGCAGCATGGTGACTGTCATCGCCTGCTGGCCTATTATTCCAATAAATTGGATCCTGTTGCCTGTGGCCTCCCTACCTGCACTGAATTTAACTAACGTCTACTTGTTAGTCCAGGCAGCTTCTAATGTGACCCTTCCCCAGTCCATACAGGTGTACACCTCACACTCTGCTGTTACCCTCTTCACGCCTCAGCAGACAAGATCTAACTGCATGGAGACAGACCCTTCAGTTCAACCAGTCCACACTGACCATGTTCCCAAACTAAACCAGTCCCACTTTCCTCTGCTTGGCCCATATCCCTCCAAACCTTTCCTCTTCATGAACTAATCCAAATATCTTCCAAAGATTGTAACTTACCTGAATCCACCACTTTCTCTGGCAGTTCATTCCACACACGAACCACTCATTGTGGAAAAGGTTATCCCTTATTTCCTTTTTAAAACTTTCCCCTCTCACCTTAAAATATGGCCACCCAGTTTTGAACTTGCCTCACCCGAGGGAAAAGACCCTTGTCATTCTCCTTATTGATGATCCTCATGACTTTATAAACCTCAATAAGATCACCCTTCAAACTCCTAAGCTCAAAGGGAGAAGGTCCCAGTCATTCCAGTATTTTCGTAATTCAAACTCTCCATTCCCAGAAACATCTTGGTATATCCATCTGAACTCTCTCCAATTTAATAATATCCTTCCAATAACAGAATGATAATCTTTCCTACCATTGGTCATCAAAAATCTCTCTCTGTCTGCCTTTTGGACATTGAAAGATCCTACACCCACTTCCTTTTGAGGAGGTGAATTCCAAAGACTCACGAAGATCTAAAAGAAAAAAAGCTTCCTCATTTCTGTCTAAGTGGGCACCCCCTTTTTTTTTAAAACAATGACCATGTGACGTCTGAGCAGAATTTGGCTATTTTGCCCATTGAGTCTGCTCTGCCACTGAATGAGATCACAGCCAATCTGATAATCCTCAACCCCATGTTCCTGCCATTTCCCCATCACCTTGATTCCCTTCTTGATTAGAAATGTGTCTATCTCAGCCTTGAACATACTGAATGTCCCAGCCTCGACAGCCCTGTGTGGTAAAGAATCCCATCGATTCACTGCTCTCTGACAGTCAGAGTTCCTCCTCATCCCTGTATTAAATGAGTGACCCTCACTGTGAGACTGTGCCCTCTGCTTCTCGACCCTCCCACTGGGGAAGCCCCCTCTCCATATCGACCCTGTCAATCCCCCTAAGAATTGTGTATGTTTCAATAAGGTGATCTCTCATTCTTCAAAACTCCAAGGAGCACAAGCCCAACTTTCTCAACCTCTTCTCATTAGAGACTGTTTCCATACTGAGAATCAACTGAGATTTTTATTCACTCACGGGATGTGGGTGTTTCTGGGTCGGCCAGCATTCATTATCCATCCCCAATTCCCAGAGGGAAATTAGGAGTCAACACCATTACTGTGGGTCTGCAGTCACATGTCACCCAGACCTGGTGAGGACACCAGTTTGTTCCTTAAATGACATTAGTGAACCAGATGGATTTTCCAACAATCAACAATGGATACATGGTCATCATCAGACTCTTAATTCCAGATTTTAAAAATTGAATTAAAATTCTCTCAGCTGCCACCATCCAGCAGGATTTGAACTCAACTCCCCAAAACATTCCCTGGGTTTCTGGATGAACAGCCCAGTGACATCACCACGACACCATCAGCTCCTCTTCATTGGTCCCCTTTTGTGAACCTTCTTTCTTGACTGCCCCAAGCCCCTCCCCACCCTCCCCCCATGTCAGGATATCTTTCCTTAGATAAGGGGACCAAAAGGGTTCACAGGATTCCAGCTGTGGCCTGGCCAGTTTTAACAAGGCATCCCTATTTTTTATTCTCCATTCCCTGTGAAATAAAGGCCCAACAGTCCATTTGATTCACTATGGCCTACTGAGATTAGATGCTTGATTTTTGTGATTCATACAACAATCCCGATGTGCTGCAGCTTCCTGTAGTCTTCAGCTCTTCTACTCCTCCTGCCAAAATGTATAGCTTACATTTTCCCACATTATGTTCCATCTGCCAATGTTTTGTCCATTCAGTTGTGATTCTGCTGCTCCTTTAACAAGGTTACGTTGTCCTTGGTTTTTTTTTTCAAGATGTCATAAACATTCAGGTTCGGAAAAGTCTGTGTTTGAAGGGTTTTAGGGGACAGTTTGATGATAGCTCACAGATACTGCCTCAGACAAAAGGCTCTTAAGTTTTAAAAAAAACACTTGTGCAATGCAAGGCGAGTGGCCCGTTCTCCCAGCTCAGTGTCACTCTGGTTTGGTTTTGGTCTGGCTGATCACTGAAAGCAGTCAGGTCATTGTAAAAGCTGCTGGATCTAAAGAAGCAAGTATAGGCTGATGCTCCTCTCTCTCTCTCTGACATCTCTCCTGGAAGACCCTGGGATGATGTTACCGTCTGTGCCATGGGGTGTTTATGGGGATGGTTGCAAGGATTGGGAACAGCATCATTAAGTTGGGATAACCTGCTGGTTTTTCAGATTGGTTAAGATTCTCAGTATTCTGTTCTCTTTTGTTTGTGTTTCATTTGGTAATCTTGGAAATAATTCTGTTTTATTTATAACTGAATGGTTTGATCAACGGCATCCCTCCTGGAATATCCGCGTTGCATCTGCTGAAAGCAACGAGCAAATTTATGGTCTGGGTTAATTTCTTGAAATGTTTTGCAGGGGTCAGGCCTGGTCCATAACAGAAGAGTTAGATGATTGTTTTTGATGGACACATACTCAATGAGCCAAACGGTGTGGGCAGGGTGGAGAGGAAGCAGCTACTGCCCTTAGGTGAAAGGTCTGAAACAAGGAGGCATACTTTCTGGGTGTGAGGGTTCAGGAGGACTTGAGGAAAACTTCTTCCTCCCAGAGGGTGATGGGAATCTGGAATGGATTACCTGGAAGGTAGAGCCAGGAAACCTCACAAACTTTAAAAAAGGAAGTATCTGAACAACTTGTAGGTGTGAATGATTGGTCAGGATTTATTGGACCTTATATTGGAGGTGAGAGGGCTGCAATAAAAAAAAATCTCAGCCTGAAGAAGCCAATTTTATTCTCCTTTCCTGTTTCTGTGCAGCTGTGCCTGTTAATATGTCAGTGACCTCTATAATTATGAACCAGTCACCCTGTGCCTACTTCAAAATAGTGAAAACAACTAGAAAAACAAATAATCATCTCAGCAAACCCTGTGCAGAGTGACCATTAAACTACCTACCCAGCTTTTCCCTCTAACCAGAACACCAATGCATTTTGTCTGTTTGTTTGTATACATAGATGGGAGTTCATTGGTGGATTAGATTTTGTTTATCAGCAGTTCATAATTATTTCTCTTCTGTTAGAATCTATTTATTTGTAATAAATAATCTTGTTAAGTACACACACCAAGTCCATGCTTTCTGTCAACCTGGGTCAAAAAGACAGGTAAATTGGCTAATTCTGCATATGATCAGGGCCATATTGGCATAGGCTCAGGCCTCATTAAAATGAGGTTCCAATGCCTGTATTGTTCTGGTGGAGAATTGCAGTGTAGTCCAGAAAGGCTGTCCTGCATCATTGCCATATGCTGTGCACCTCCCAACAGCTAACAACAAAAGGGGGAGATGTCCTGGCTCCAGACAAAATGGGACCAACAACAATCTGCTGAGGGTGGAGATGAGGCCAGGGATGAGGACATTCAAAGGGCTGTGCAATAAATCCTGACAGAACAATGCATCATTGGGATCGGAGTGGAATCAGCCTCAGGCATGAATGAACTGGTTATGGACTTTATTTGAATGTTTAACATTTTGTTGGTAATCTGCATTGCTTGCTTCGTGCAAAGGACTTGTGGAACTTGTTACTTATGATTGGACACTTGATATCTTTGTGTGATCCCCCTTTGATGTTTATGTATATAACATGACCTTCTGACCAATGGGGCAAACTCTGCAGTCCGTGAGACACACACTAACATTGCACAGGGCAATGGTTCGACAGCTCTTAAGGTATTTAAAGTCATAGTATCATAGAGGTGTACAGCACCGAAACAGATCCTTCGGTCCAACTCGTCCATGCCGATCAGATATCCCAACCTAATCAAGTCCCATTTGCCAGTACTTGGCCGATATCCCTTTTAACCCTTCCTATTCATCTACCCATCTAGAACCCTTTAAAATGTTGCAATTGTACCAGCCTCCACCACTTCATCTGGCAGCTCATTCCTTACACACACCACCCTCTGCGTGAAAACGTTGCCCCTTAGGTCCTTTCTCTCTCTTTTCCATTTCACCCTAAACCTCTGCCCTCCAGTTTTTGACTTTCCCACCCCAGGGAAAAAATCTTTGTCTGTTTATCCTAACCGTGCCCCTCATGATATTATAAACCTCTATCAGGTCACCCCTCAGCCTCCGATGCTCCAGGGAAAACAGCCCCAGCCTATTCAGCCTCTCCCTGTAGCTCAAACCCTCCAACCCTGGCAACATTCTTGTAAATCTTTTCTGAACCCTTTCAAGTTTCACAACATTGTTCCAGTCGGAAGGAGACCAGAACTGCTTGACTTCACTTTCCTTTTCCCAGCACAGCAAATCACCGTTCTCTTTTTCTGTAATCTTTACAGCTTTTCCATCCTCTTCTGAGAAAATTGCTCACTTGGTTTGGTCAGTTAGATTTATCAAGAATTTGCTTATTTCTGACAGACCCTCTCCTTTCACAGCAGCTGTGTGTTATAAACCGAAAAGAAATTCTCCATCATAATACTCTTCCTGTCTAAATTCAGTAGCTCCATGTATACTTCTTTAAAAACAGACACTATGTTGTCATCTCCGTGCTGACCTGTTCAGGTTCGCTTCTGATTCTCTTCCATGTCTGCTGGGACTTTTTTCCTTTGGATGTCCATATTTTTCAAAAGCATCTCAACGATCCAAACATCCAAATGGACCTCATCCTGTTTAAATGCAGAATTGTCCTTTAATTGTAATTTAGTTCTCTTTATTCAACCTTTAGCAAAAAGGAGAGATATGAAATTGTGGTTTTCTTTGTCTGCAGTGCTTTGATGAATAATATCTATTATATTTACTACAAGAATTTCAAGTAATCAATGATCACTTGTTTCTCGTCAGTTCACAAATACATTTTGTCTTAATTCTTCCATTCAGGACAAGAGATGTCCAGTTCCTTCTCGCAAGATCAGTTGCTTCACTGATTTCAAGCTTCTCTTTATGTTCCAGAGCACAACTCCTTCTTCATAGCTCCATGATGTCATTATTTGTTATCATGGATTCATTCAGGTTCAGAGTAGTTCTTTCCTTTGTTCCATCATCAGCTTTGTGTTACTATCTGCTGCAGCAACGTTTCCTCAGGTCCTGCTGCAGCGTCACTTGGGAATTGCTTCAATCCATCTCCCAGAGCCGCCTGCTTACGAATGTTTGGAGTGCTCTGGCCTCGTCCATAACAGACTGGGGGCTCTTTGTGGGATTTTAAACAGCGAGTGGCAGGTGCTAGGCTCTTTATTTGGTTTGGTTGGGTGGACAAAGCTTGGGACAGGAATGGCTCTTTCAGTTGCCAAAGATTTTCTGGAAGTGGATGCGGTGACTTTGGAAGTTTTTGCAAAAGGTGAATAAGACCAAGCTGCAGGAATGAGCAGACCAGCTGGGATTGGACCTGCCTGCTTCTGTGAGGAAAGGAGAGCTCAACATTTAAACTTGTCAGAGAAACCATCAGAATCTAGAGAGATGGCAAGAATTCAATTGCATATGATGCAGCTCGAGATAGAGGTGAGAGATAAGGAAAATGCCGCAGAAATGAAATACTTTGAGTTACGATTAAAAGCAGAAGAGAGGGAAAATGAGAGAGTAGCAGAGAGGTGGGAAAGTGAGAGAGCAGCAGAGAGAGGGGAAAGTGAGAGAGCAGTAGAGGGAGGGGAAATGAGAGAGCAGCAGAGAGAGGGGAAAGAGAGAGAGTCAGAAGAGAAAGAAAAAAGAGAATATTTGAACTTCAGAAACTGACACTTAAAAAGGAAAGTCAGTTTAAAAGGCTGGAGATAAAGGCTGAGGGTAACCTTAGTGAGGAAGTAGTGTCAACTCATGTGGAAGAGTAGAGAGTTTCAATGGCAAGCTTGCCATCTGGAGGAGCTGATGGTTATGAACTGGTCCATAAAAGTTGGTTTGGCTTCCAGAATCAATGTCAGTCCGTGAGGGATAGAAATTGGGGCAAAAAGAAATTTTCACTTGGAATGGGAAAGGTAGATCTCAGTGAAGATCATACGGATAACTTACCACGGGGTAAAAAAGAAACCCTTGAGGGGGACAAAGAAGTTAAAGAGTTTCTGTGTTTTCCTTATAATAAAGTGGGCCAAACAAAATCACAGTGTTGGTGGGCCAGGAGAAAGCCTGATGTAGGAAAACCAGACAAGCCTGGGAGGTTTTGTTGGACTTGTAACAAAAAGCACCAGGAAGGTTAGACAACTGCCTCAGAGTGTACAAGATGATCAGAGGTTGGTTAAGGAGGAAGTGCCAGATCTGCTTAAAAAATATCCATGCAAGGGTAAAGTTTATTCACATAGGCCAGGAGCAGTAGGTAAGGAGGTTACAGTGTTAAGGAACACAGGTTCCTCTGTTTCTGTAATGCTGAAGGATGAGGAAATATGTACTCCTGAAGGACCATTGCCAGAAACTATTGGCCACAGGAATTAATGGTGAGACAAAAAGTGCCCAGTTATGTAAAGTGAGGCCAGAGAGTCCAGAGAAGAGAATTTGTGGTTGGAGGTCTGGACAAACTCTCAGATGCGGGAATACAATTTGTCCTTGCAAATGATATTGCTGATTCACTGGTAGGTGTGCTGCCTACTCTAGTTGAAAAGCCAGTGGAGACTCAGGAAACTGAAGACATGGAAGATGTTTACCCAGGAATTTTCCCTGATTGTGTGGTCACATGTTCACAGAGGCACAAGCTGAAGCAGGAAAGTTCAAAAGGCACAGAAAAGGAAATTGACATAGATTTATCGGAGTTTTTTTTATCAGATAAGTGGGACAGAGCAGGAGCAACTAGGTAAACATGCCAGTATCTTTAGCTCTGCTAAGCTGATTGAGTTACAGCAGCGAAATGAGAATTTAAAGCAGTTATGTCAAAGGGCATAAGAGAGTGAATGCATCCCTATGTGATAATACTTTACAAAAATGATGTCTTAAGGAGGAAATGGAGACCATCGCACATTCAAGCAGATGAGAAATGGGCAGAGCTTCATCGGATTGTTTTGCCAGTAGGGTATAGAAAGGAGGTGCTGTGGGTAGCACATGAGCTACCACTTGGAGGTCATTTAAGGGTGAGGAAAACACAGGCCAAAATACAAAGACAATTTTACTGGCCTGGACTACACAAGGATGGAGTTGAATTTTGCCAGATGTGTCATACACGTCAGCTAATCAGAAAACCACAGGCAGTAATATCACCTGCACCTTTAATAACTATTCCAGAATTTGAGGAACCTTTCACAGGAGTATTGACTGATTGTGTCTTTCCCCCACCTCAAACAAAAAAGTGGGAATAAATGTTTATTAACAATAATGGATGCATCAACTAGATTTCCAGAGGCAATGCCATTTCACAACATGACAGCTCAAAGTGTTGTAGAAGAATTACTTACATTTTTATTTCGATATGGACTCCCAATGGAGATCCAGTCAGATCAAGGATCAGACTTTGCATCCAAACTATTCAAAGAGGTTCTGGATAATTTGGGAATAAAGCAATTCAAATCTACTGCATACCATCCAGAATCACAGGAGCACGAGAGATGGCATCAAACACTAAAGACCATGTCGAGGGCTTATGGTCAGGATTATCCAGATGATTGGAAGAAGGGAGTTCCATTTGTACTTCTCGCGATCAGAGTTGCACCAAATTAATCAACCAAATTCAGTCCATTGAATTCATTTTTAGGCATGAAGTAAGAGGACCGTTAAAATTGATTAAGGAGAAATTAATAAGTCAGAATTCAGAGACCACCCATTTGGACTTTGTGCTAAATTGTAGAGAATGATTAAATAGAGCTGAAGAGTTGGCTAGACAGCATTTAAAAGTATCCCAGCATACAATGCAACAGGAAGCTGATCAGAAATTACAAATTTGCAATTTTGCAATTGGGGATAAGGTATTGGTATTACTTCCTGTAACAGATGAGCCTTTAAAAGTAAAGTTTATTGGACTGTATAAAATCGAGAGGAAATTGAGTGAGGTGAACTACTTGATAAGGACCCGAGACAGGAAGAAATCTCACAGTGTGTCATGTGAATATGCTCAAAAGGTATTTTGATGGGGAAGGAAAGCAAGAGGAGAAGGATTACAGCACAGAAGGATGAACCAAGTTCCGAGGATTCTGAATTGGACATTCCTCAAATCAAATTGGACAATGAGGAAGTTGCCAAAAGTTGGGATAAATTGTTGAATTACCTTCCACAAGAAAATCGACATAACCTGAAAGAGTTATTACGATCACATGGGGAGAGATGTGGAAATAAACTGGGAAGTACTAACCTAATTGTGATGCCCACTTAAGAATGTTTTGAGTGGTCTTGCCTAGTCCATAACAATTTAATTCACAATATGGAGTGGGGCACTGAGTTTAAATGCGCAGAGCACTGCAATTTCAATGCAACACCCAGAACAGCGATGATCCAGAGATGCAGAGCCGAAGGAAATCCACCTCAAACAAAATCCATCACTTTACTGTTTGCCATCTCTTTCACTTTCATCATGCTGTGGATGCCAAATGTTGTATTTTTCCTCATTTCCAGGATTAAAGAGCATCATTATGGAATGTCATTATGAGCCAGATCAATCCACAGATCCATTACTGCACCACAGATATGTTTCTATTGCTGAGCTCCTGTACAACACATACGTTTATGCATTGGCCCGGACTAAATTCAGACAAAAACTGGGAAATGTGATACCATATCCATTTATTGCAATTATTGGATATACAAAATAAAGAAACACAGATTCAATCATTTTTACTGAATTATATCTTAAATTCTGTCCTTGAAGCTTAATATTGAAAGTGACCATGAGGCAGTATTCTTCTCTCTGTGCCTGACGCCATGTTCTTCAATACACAAACACACTCACTGCACTGTCAGAGGTGAAGAGCCAATCAGATAGTTGTTGTGAAGCTGATGGCCTTTGGTATCCACAAACAGTCACAACTCCACAAACCAATCAGCAACCTCCTTCTGGCTGCATCTCACTTTCTACACAGAGCCAGCGTCTCCTCATCTCTTATTCCCCAGTGAAAAGCAACAGTGCAAACTCCACTGACAATGAGTTTCCGTAACTCACTTTTTAAAAGTACAGCAATACCTTCCTCAGTCTTTTGTTGTAAAGCAGTCCTTTTCCCATTTTAAGTTACAATCAAAAATACAGGAAAAAAGTTATTTTCAGACAGGCATGGCCAAAGACAAATCCAAGTGGGGTATTAGTCAGCAGGCTGTTACTGACTCAGTGCAACGTAACCTGGCAGAGTGGAGAAGGACATTGACCTTCTTTGGACAGCGTTGGGCATTCTTCCAGGCGGCTGAGACTGCACTGACCCGGGTGGGAACCTCAGACAGGGCTGGCATGGTCTGGTGTTGGGGTCTCCTCTCCTGCCCCTGGAGCTGGGGAAAGTCCTGTGTCAGCAGCCCCCCATCCAGCAGGAGCCTGCCCGCAGTGCGGGGTACCGAGTTCCCCCTGTCTGCCATTCCGGGGCAAATATCAGCAACTGTGCAGGGCAGCTCCACACTGACAGCTTCATCATTCAGTCACAATCCAAGCAGAATACAAAAAGTACAGGAGAGAAATTAAGAATGGAATGGGTAAAGAGATTTTATCTAACCTCTAGTTACTGACTCTCTGCTCATAGGATTTTGTCTCTCTCTCTAATCTCTTAAAATTTTCAAAATTTTGAAAGAGAGAACAATCCCAAATTCTTTTGTATCTCCACACAATTTAAATCTAACTTCCTGTAACTGAGCGAACAGAACTGGACACAGTATTCCAGAAGAGGCCTCACCTCAACATGACTTCCCAACTCCTGTACCCAAAGGTCTGAGCAATGAAGGTATGTATGTCAAAAGCCTTTTTATCCACCATATCTACATGTGATGTAAACTTCAAAGAATTATGTACCTGAAACCCAAGGATCCATGTTCTGCAACACAGTCAGATAACATGTAAACAACAGTACAATCTGTCCCAACTCAGGAGTTAAACATAATCAAGTGTAAAGAGAAAGACAAAAATGTTGGGATGAGCAAGTGAAAAAGAAATGGGATGAGGAAGTGGAAAAAGGAGAGCAAAGATTTATTCAGGAACAAAGATTTCAATAGACTGAAGAGTTTGAGGAGAGTGAACTGCAAAGCATGGTTCCCATGCCTCAAGGCACAATCACCAATGGGAAGGTGAAAGGGTCATGGTACTCGAGTTCAGGGGAAGAGACAGTGTTGTATATTTACATGTTGGTGAAGTCACACATTATTACAGCTGATTCTACTGCAGTCTGTATTAAAGTCTAAAAATGTGGAGATTTGGGGAGGGCCGATTAGCTCTCTAAAGAGAGAAGACATCTAAATACTGGAAATTGTGCATATTGGAACCAACGATGTAGGGAAAGAACAGGATGACATTCTGGGAAGAGTACACAGGAAATTAGGCAGGAGGTTAAAAAGTAGACCTCGGAGGGTAGTAATGTCTGGATAATACCCATTGCCACGTGCTCTGAGGGTAGGTATATGAGGATACAACAGCTGAATGTGAAGCAGAAGAGCTGTTACAGGGGGGAAGGATTGACATTTTTGGATCACTGGAATTTCTCTGCGGTGGAGTGACCTGTATAAGAAAGACAGATTGTACCTGAATTGGAAGGGGACTAATAAACTGGTGGCAAGTTTTGCTGGGGCTTCTCGGGAGGACTTAAATTAGTCAGGGGGACAAGGTGGGACCCAGAGAGATCAATGAGAAAAGAAATCGGACTGAGACTGTTGCAACTGGGGAAAGGAACGAGTCAAACAGTCAGTGCAGGCAGGAACAAAGCAGAGAATGAGGGAGGACTGATAAATGAAACTGCATTTATTTCAAAGCAAGAGTCCCGACAGGTAAGGCAGGTGGAATCAGGGCATAGTTGGGAAAATGGGACTGGGATATCATAGCTATTACAGAGACTTGACTCAGGGAGGGACAGAACTGGCAGCTTAATGTTACAGGGTTTATATGTTTATAGGAAGAATAGAACTGAGGGAATGGAGTGGTGTTTCTGGTTAGGGATAATATTAGAGTTGTACTTAGGAAGGATATTCCTGGGAATATGACCGGAGAAATTATCTGGATAAAACTGAGAAATGAGAAAGGAATGATCAGCTTATTGGGATTGTGAGGCAGCCCCCCACAACAATCAGTGGGAAATTGAGAAGCAAATTTGAAAGGAGATCTCAGGTATCTGTAAGAACAGGTGGGTGATAGTGTTCGGGAAGTTTAACTTTCCAAACCGAGACTGGAACTGTCATTGTGTTAAGGGTTTGGATGGAGGGGAATTTGTTAAGTGTGCATAAGATCATTTTCTGATTCAGTACGTGAATGTTCCTATGAGAGAAGGAGCAAAACTTGACCTTCTGTTGGGAAATAAGGCAGGCCAAGTGACTGAGGGGTCAGTTGGGGAGCACACTGGGGTCAGTGATCGTTATCCTGTTAGTTTTAAAATAGCAATTGTCAAGGGTAGAGTTGATCTAAAAGTAACTGTTCTAAATTGGAAGAAGACCAATTTGGATGATGTGAGGCAAGAACTATCAAATGGTGATGGGGAGCGAACATTTGCAGGTGAAGGAACGGCTGGAAAATAGGAAGCCTTCAAAAATGAGATAATGACAGTCCAGAGACAATATGTTCCTGTGAGGGTGAAGGGTGAGACTGATTGCTGCAGGAAATACTGGATGGTGAGAGAATTTGAGGTTTTAGTCATGAAAAAGAAGCAAGCATATATCTGGTATAGACAGCAGGCATCGAGTGTATCCTGAGAAAAGTAAAAAGTCAATGTACTAAAGAGAGAAAACAGGAGGGCAGAAAGGGGGACATGAGATAGCCTTGGCAAGTAGGGTTAGGCAGGATCCCCAGGAAATCGGCAAACTCACATTGGACAAAAGAGGAACTGGGGAGAGAATAGGGCCCCTTAAACATTGGCAAGGCCACCTCTGAATGTGGAACCACAGAGATGGGGGAGATACTAAACGAGTATTTGGAACACTATTTACTGTGGAGAAGGATATGAAAGATATGTAGAACAAGGAGACATAAATAATGACATCTTGAATAATGTTCATATTACAGAGGACAAGGTCCTGAACATCTTAAAGTGCATAAAGGTGGATAAATCCCTGGGACCTGATCAGATATAGGAGAAAGTGAGGTCTGCAGATGCTGGAGTATCAGAGCTGAAAATGTGTTGCTGGAAAAGCACAGCAGGTCAGGCAGCATCTAAGGAACAGGAAATTCAACGTTTCGGGCATAAGCCCTGATGAAGCATTCCTGATGAAGGGCTTATGCCCGAAATATCGAATTTCCTGTTCTTGGATGCTGCCTGACCTGCTGCGCTTTTCCAGCAACACATTTTCAGACCTGATCAGATATACCTGAGCACTTTGTGGGAAGCGAGGGAAGTGGTTGCTGGGCCCTTTGCTGAGATAATTGTATAATTGATTGCCACAGGTGAGGTGCCAGAAGACTGGAGTTTGGCTAATGTAGTGCCACTATTTAAGAAAGGTGGTAAGGAAAAGCCAGGGATCGATAGACCAGTGAGGTTGACATCAGCGGCAGGCAAGTAGTTGGAGGGAATTCTAAGGGACAGGGCTTACATTTATTTGGAAAGGCAATGGGTGATTCAGGATACTCAACGTGGCTTTGTGTGTGGGAACTCATGTCTCACTAACTTGACTGAGTTTTTGAAGACGTGAGGAAGAGGATTGATGAAGGCAGAGTGGTGGATGAGATCTACATGGACTTGAGAAAGGCATTCGACAAGGTTCTGCATATTTGACTGGTTAGCAAGGTTCAATCACGTGGAATACAAGGAGACCTTGCCTATTGGATACACAACCGGGTAATTGGTAGGACACTGAGGATGGTGGAAGGGGATTGCTTTATGACAAACGGTGTGCTGCAAGGATTGGTGCTGGGTCCACAGCTTTTTGTAGTTACTATAAATGATTTGGAGGTGAATGTTGGAGGAATGGTTCACAAGCTCGCAGGTGACATCAACATTGGTTTTGGAAGGGACAGGCAAGAAGGTTACCTCAGAGTATAAAGGGATCTTGATCAGATAGGCTAATGGACCGAGGAGTGGCATTTTGATAAATGTGAGGTGCTGCATTGGGGAAAGGCAAATCAGGGCAGGACTTATACACTTAATGGTAAAGTCCTGGGGAACGTTGCTGAACAGAGAGACCTTGGAGTGTCGGTTGATAGTTCTTTGAAGGTGGAGTCCTAGGTAGATAGGATAGTGAAGAAGAGGTTTGGTACATTTGGTTTTATTGGTCAGTGCATTAAATGCAGAATTGGGAGGTTATGTGGCTGTACAGGATGTGGGAAAACTGCATTCGATTCTGGTCTCCCTGCTATGTGGAGGACGTCGTGAAACTTGAAAGGGTTCAGAAATGATTTACAATGATGTAGGCAGGGTTGGAGGGGTGGAACTAAAGGGAGAGGCTGAAAAGGCTAAGGTTATTTTTCTTGGAGCGTCAGAGGCTGAGGGGTGACCTTATAGAGGTTTATAAAATCATGAGGGTCTTGGATAAGGTAAATAGCCAAGGTCATTCACCCAGGGTGGGGAGTCCAACATTAGATGGCATAGGTTTAGGGTGAAAGGTGAAAGATTTAAAAGGGACAAAAGGAGCAAATCTTTCACACAGAGGGTGGTGGATGTATGGAATAAGCTGTCAGAGGAAGTGGTGGAGGCTGGTACAACAGTAACATTTTAAAGGCATTTGGATTGGCAAATGAATAGGAAGAATTTAGAGGGATATGGGTGAAATGCTGGCAAAAGGGATGAGATTAATAGAGGATATCTGATCTGTATGGGCGAGGTGGATGAAATGATCTGTTTCAATGCTGTCGAGCTCTGTGGTTCTCTTGCTGTGTGGGTGAGGGGGCAAAGTGAGAAATGCAAGGCAAGGCAGGGATGGTGTGAGCGTCCATGTAGAGAGCACTAAGAGAGCGAGCTAGGAGCCCTGAGATGGACCTGGCCCAATTGTTCTCCTTCAATCTTCCGGTGTAGCTGAAGATTTTATTGTGTAATATTTGTTAAAAATAACTGTGACTGTTTGTTCAAAGGCCACAAACTAATTTCACTCTCTCTGCAACTGCACAAAATCACAGGGGAGATTTAGTTGCTTTATATAACGGATGAATGTCTGATGATTCAGATCTGTCAACAACAATTGATATCATTACCTCTCTGAAAATGGAATTATCAACAATTGAACAGACAGCTTTCACTTACTACCATTTCCTCACAATCTTCGGAGTTCCTGGTAAGAAGCGGAAGCAGGTTGTGTTATCTTTTCAATCCCACTTTCACTCTGTTCTTTCCCCTGATATATCTCTCAGTGTATAAACCTTCCCTCTTTCTCTCCTCATGCTGGATCCAGTTTCAGGTGTTCCTACAAGAAACAGCTCATGCTGTAATTTGTGATGTTTAGTTTAGTTCCTTGAGGACATGAGGAATCTGTGACCTGACGTGTGCTAAATGGTCCTTGTCTGGGAGGAACAGGTACTTTCAGATTTCTGGATCCCAAAGCTCTCTCCGACTGAGTTTTTATTGCCATGTGTCTGGGTCTGTTGCTGGGACATGGGCCTGGATTTGATGTTGGTCAGTGGGATCAGGCAGGTCGATGGGATAGTGCCAGGTCCACGTGCTCACACACCAGAACGATCACCACAGTGGGACCAAGAGCTGGTCACTCAAGTCACATGGTGCCAGGGCCCTCCTCAGTGAAGCACACTGTGAGGGCGGGTGTCCACTGGGAGAAGGGTCAGGCCGTGAACAGCAGGTCAGCTCCGGCCGTCATTTTACATGGCTGTGGGCATGAGCAGGCAGCTGAGGGGAAGTGGGATTGTGTAAATCTCCTTCAGCTGTTGGGGAGGCAGCATTGAGAGTTCAGAACCTTAGTTGTTGAGGGAGCAGGTTAGACTGTGAACTTTAACCTTGGAATCTCCTGTGACAGCGTCATCTTTCACAAACTCCTTTGTCAAGGTGGAGATATCATCCAGGGCAGGCCCAAACCCGAGGAGTGGGCCCTCCCCTGTGTCCCAGTTATTGGGTAGAGTTAGCAGAGGTGGGCAGTAGATTGGGCATGTCTGGTCAATGTGGGTGATTTGCTGCAAGAGGCTGAGGGAGAGAATGAGGAACAGTGGAGGTGTGTCCAAACTGACTCTGATGGAGGAGGAGATGTTGGGTTAATCATTTACCTGGAGACCCACTGGGAGGCTGGATGGGCAGGAGGGTCTGCATGAGGTGAGATTAAGCAGGACCAAGCCTACTCCAGGAAGGAAGGGCAGAAAAAGAGAGATATTGTCACCATTGGCAGAGGGAGAATGGTGGCATCGCCTCTGAAATGGAGAAGTTTGTGATTCTGTTCAACTGATTTCAAAGAGAGGGCATGTGTCTTCTAAAATGATCACAGATGAAGATATAATCATCATTAATCTCTTCTTTTTTTCAAAACATATTAACAGTTGGTCCCTGTAACCGCTCCTCAGTGAGCAGCGTTGCACACTGAGGGGGAACAGGGAGCTACACAGGGGGCTTTGGGCTTGTGTCTGATGAAGCCTCACATCTTGATGGGTTTGTGCACATCTGCTGAGGGGTTGGGGGTGGGTGATCACAAACACATCCCAATCTTTGGTGGAGGCTGGTCAATTAGGTGCTGTGGAATATACATGCTGATTTGTAATAGAGAGTACGGCTGGGAGTTAGATTTCAGTCAGGGTTAGGTCTCGGATTTGGATTAGTGTTAAGTCTATGGTTAAGGTTATGAATAGGCTTAGGTCTAGAGGTTAGGGTTGTGGTTAAGTTTTGGGTTAGACTTACACTAGGTTTAAGATTAGGTTTGTGGTTGAGTTTAGAATTCGAATTCAGGTTCAGGTTAATGTCAGGGTTACGATTGGGGTTAGCGGTCGAGTTAATATCAGGGTACAGTGGAGATTAGGATTTGATTCGGGATTTAGTTTTGTGTGAGAGTAAGGGTTAGGTCTACAGTTTAAGATTGGGTGAGGATTCGGGTGAGTGTTAGGGTCAGGGCTAGTGTGATCCATTGTACAGTCACTGAACTCAATGTACAAGAGAAAAGTGAATGAGGTTATCTGAAGTCATCGTTGGGTCATTGTCCCTGAGTCAGGAAAGTAGAGAGGGCCAAGTGATCCACAGAGTGGGACATGGGGAGGAACAGTCACCATTGGGAAGTACCTGTCAGGGCACTCCTGTTGGGGACAGTTACTCCTCTACCCTCTGTCACTGACACCAGTGCTTCAGAGAGCCATGGTGATGAAGGAAGTTCCTGACACTGTGCAGGATAGCCTCACCATGTCAGGGTGCAGACAGACTCAGACAAACAGAGGACCACCCCCAAGGCCATTCCAGACAAAGGGATATTAGAGTCAGCCGTCTGCCTCCAGGACCACTGGCAGCACATGGGGAAGGCTACAGTGCAGCAGGCAGGAACAATGTAAGAAATCACACTGAGTCCATATGGGACAACGTGGGGAATAATTTATAATGTCTTTACAGGAATGGTATTACTGATAACCTTCATTAAATACATGCACATGAGGATGGATGTGTAGGTATTGCAATCGTTCATTTGGCTGGTCTTAGGGATGAATGTTGACTTGAGGGTTTACAAACAATAGCTTGTTGATGGTGTGTATCCCAGCATCCTTTTCAGGACCTGCCTTACCTTTGCCATAAACACAACGCTCCTGTCACTGGTCATAGCTTGAGGTGTCATTGTGGAGTTCAGCAGGATGTCAATCCCTTTGACAGATCGCCTTGGTGCTTGTGTGAATCTTATTGCAATATCAATCTACATCTGGTCTCATGTGTGTCACTGGGGTCATGAGTTATCTCTTCAATAGACAGCCCTTCCCTCCCAGAATCTATCTCTCCAATGGCTGTGGTACATTGCCCACTATGGAACCGAGGGCTGTTGAAGTTTTTATGGATCATGACCCCTCCCTGGTATAGACACACATACCTGGAGAAGCATTTGTCGATAATTGCTGACTAATTGGACCCTTCGGGTGTGTGCCCCTTTAATATTTACAAATGTCCCTGGTTGTCTCACTGAAACCTCAGCAGCAACATGCTTGTAATCGATGACACCTTCCAGTTTTGAGGATCCAGCAAGATTCCTGAATCCTGTGGCCATCTTCCTGCTTGGTGAATCTTATCTGTGGTGTACGTAATGTAGGTGTGAGCACACCAAACCCTTGTAGATATTACCACCATCATACTGTAAAGAGCTCAGTCTAATGGTTACAGACAGCTGGAGGTATGAAAACTCAAAGCTACGAGTGACCTTAAAATGAAGCAGGTAAAAGTTTCGTGTCTGCGTGGGTTTCCTCTGGCTGCTTCGGTTTCCTCCCACAGTCCAAATATGTGCAGGTTAGGTGAATTGGCTGTGCTAAATTGCCCACAGTGTTAGGTGCAAGGGAAATGTAGGGGAATGGGTCTAGGTGGGATCGGAGGGTCAGTGTGGACTTGTTGGGCCGAAGGGCCTGTTTCCATACTGTAATTAATCTAATCTGTTAAAGCTTGGTGTGGGAGAAATAGGTTTGTATTTATGGGACATTGACACCGGTACTAGGTAGGAAGTGAACTGTTCTAATGGGATGGTCTTCATCTGAACCGTGCTGGGACCACAGTCCGAGTGAATCACAAAACCACGACTGTAGACAGGGCTTGAAACTAAACAGGAGAGGGGGAGTGGTCAATTATCGGGGAAATTAGAAAACCCAAATAAAAGGAGAAAGTAAGAGCACAGAACTCAGGAGAGGTGATTAAAATCTCCAGCACAGACATAAATAGGACAGAGGGTATGCAAAGGTTGAGCAATCAGTCTTCAAGCAAGCTGGATAAACGATTGACAATGAGAAGAGGGATGATTAATACAGGAGTGAAGGTTGTTCCATCTGAACCCACACAGTATAAGGAATACAGTAAATGAGCTTGTGGCACAGATCAAAATGGGCAGGAATGACACGGTGAGCATCACGGAGACATGGCTGCAAGGGGATCAGGATCCTGAATATTCAAGGATATAAACCCGATCAAAAAGATAGGCAGGAAGGCAGAGGGGGTGGGAATGCCTTATTAGGAAGAAATGAAATTATATCATAGTAAGAAATGAAGAAGGGTCAGATGGTGTAGAATCTGTGTGGGGAGAATTGAGGAACTGCAGAGGTTAAAAAACCATAGTTGGAGTTCAGTACAGATCTACAGATAGTCAACAGGAGCTGGGCACAGGATACACCCGGAAAAAATGTGTAGGAATGGCAGAGTGAGAGTGATCATGGGGGATTGCAATATGCAGGGGAACTGCTGATAGTAGTTTGGTTGGGAATTGTGGATTGTCTCCGAGATGGCTTTTTGGAGCAGCTTATGGTGGAAACATTCAATACTGGATTTAGTGTTGTGCAATGAGGCAGACTTGATGATGAAGCTTAAGCTGAAGGAACCCTTCGGAGGCAGTGATCATAATATGATTGAATGTCCTCTGCAATTTGAGAGGGAGAAGATAGAATCAGAGGGAACAGTATTACTGTTGAATAAAGGCAAGTCCAGAGGTATGAGGGAGGGGCTGTGTGGAATTGACTGCGAGAGGAGCCCAACAGGAAAGACCATGGAACAGCAATGGCAGAAGTTTCTGGGAGTAATTCAGGAGACTCAATTGAGATTCATCCTGAGGAAAAAGAAGCATAGTACAGGGAGGATGAGGTAACCATGGCTGACCAGGGAGTCAGGGACAGCATAAACACAAAAGAGAAAGCATATAATGTGGTGAAGGGCAGTGGGAAACCAGAGGATTGGGAAGTTTACAAAGACCAACAGAGCTGAAAATGCGTTGCTGGAAAAGCGCAGCAGGTCAGGCAGCATCCAAGGAACAGGAGAATTGACGTTTCGGGCATAAGCTCTTCTTCAGGAATCTGCAGTCCTCACTTTCTCCTCGAACACCAACAGAGGGCAACAAAAAAAGAAATAAGGAAGGAGAAGGTTAAATATGAGGGTAAGCTAACCAGTAATATAATGGAAGACTGTACGAGTTTCTATAAATATATAAAGTGCAAAATAGAGGCAGAAATGGATATTGGACCACTGGAAAATGATGCTGGAGAGATAGTAGTGGGGAACAAGGAAATGGCTAAGGAATTGAACAATTACCTTATGTCAGTCTTCACGGTAGAACACACGAGTAATATCCTAAAAATCCAAAGGGGTAGAGCTGAGTATGGTGGCCATCCCCAAGGAGAAGGTGCGAGAAAAACTGTATTGCCTGAAGGTGAATAAATTACCTTGACGAGAAGAGTGTGAACGGAGATAGCTGAAGAGATAGTGGAGGCGTTATTGGTGATCTTTCAGGAATCACAAAATCACAGAGGCTCCCAGAGGACTGGAAAATTAAAATGACATCCCTGGTTAAAAGGGAATCAGGCAAAAGATGGAAAATTACAGATCAATTAGACAAACCGCGGTTGTGGTTAAGATTTGGAATCTATTGTGAAAGATGAGATTTCTGAATATTTGGATAGAAAATAGGGCAAAGTCAGCATGGTTTCACCAAGGGGAGGTCATGCCTGACAAACCTGCGAGAATGCTTTGGGGAAATAACAAACAGGTTAGACCGAGGAGAGCCAATGGATGTTATCCACTGGGGCTTCAAGAAGGCCTTTGACAAGGGACCACACAGGAGGCTACGGATTAAGGTAAGGGCCCATGCTGTCAGAGGCAAAGTGCTAGCATGGATAGAGGCTTGGCTGTCTAGCAGAAAGCAGAGAGCAAGGAGAAAAGGGGCCTTCGCAGGATGGCAGCTGGTGACAAGTGGTGTTTGTAAGGCTCAGTGTTGGGACCACAAATTTTCATTTATACGTTAAAGATCTAGAGGAAAGAATTGAGGGCATTCTGGCTCAGTTTGCAGACAATCCAAAGATAGGTAGAAGGACAGGTAGCACTGAGGAGGTGGAGAGGCTGCAGAAGGATTTGGACAGGTTAGCAGAGTGGGCAAAGAAGTGGAAGATGGAGTACAGTGTGGGAAAGTGTGAGGTCATTCACCTTGGTAGGAAGAATAGAGACATGGACTATTTTCTAAATTAGGAGAAAAGTCAGAATTCTGAAGTGCAAAGAGACTTGAGAGTTCCAGTCCAGGAAGGCAAATGCAATGATGGCATTTATTTTGAGAGGACTTGAATATAAAAGCAGGGATGTGCGTCTGAGGCTCTGTGAAACTCTGGTCAGACCACATTTGGGGTATTGTGGATAGCTTTGGGTCCCATATCTCAGGAAGGATGTACTGGAGTGTGTTCAGGGGAGGGTCACAAGAATGAAAAGCTTAACATATGAGGAACGTTTGAGGACGCTGGGTTTATACTCAATGAAGTTTTGAAGGATCGGTGGTGGGCAGATCTAATTGATACATACAGAATACTGAATGGCCTGGACAGAGTAGATGTTGGGCTGGTGTTTCCATTGGTAGGAGAGACTCGGACCCGAGGCCACAGCCTTCAAGTAAAGGGAAGACCTTTTAGAACGGAGATAAAGAGAAACATCTTCAGCCAGAGAGTGGGGAATGTGTGGAATTCATTGCTAACGAAGACTGTGGAGGCCAGATCATTGAGCATACTTCAGACCGAGATAGATAGGTTCTTGAGTATCAAGGGGATCAAAGGTTATGGGGAGAAAGTGGCAGAATAGGTTTGAGAAGCTTATCATTCAGGATTAAATGGTGGAGCAAACCCGATGGGCTGAATGGCCATATGGTCCCTTAAAGCTATAGACACTCATACCCAGACACGCAATTTGAACAGATTTGTCACAAAGAGACATCATTAACTTCTGTGCAGACACTGGGACTCTAGATGCTGCAGATAGTTTGCCCTCTGTTTGTAAACTCAAGGCACTGATTGTACATTCTCCTTTCAGGCTGCTGTTATTCCCAATGCAGGACTAGGTCCATTATGTCCCTGTTATACAGAGCCCACCTGCCCCTGGCTATCTGCCCTCTTGAACCCTCTTGTCTTGACCTCCTCCCACTTTGACAACCCCCATGGGGACAGCTGCCCCTGGACTCCTGTCTGAGTCGCAGAATTAACAACAGCCCTATCCCAAGCCCTCAGGGCTCTCTCTCTTCTCTGGTATGAGTTTTATTTGACCTACAGTAACTTGGCAAAATGAAATGGAAATCAATGCTTCCACCTTCATGAGAAACATCACCAACTCCATCCAACCTCTCAGCCTGCAAATATATTGATGGGTATTTATCCATCTCAGTGCCCCTGACATAACACTGCTGGAAACCCCCTCCCCTTTCTGTTTTGCCTGTGTAACTTCTGTAAAGTAGAAGAGATCCCATACAGTGAAGGTGAATTCAGCTCATAATGAGCTTTAGTGTAAGTAAATTAGTCAACCTTCAAAGGAGGCAGCCCCTCCCAGCCCCACCCACTCTTCTGTTGAATTACAGACCGGCATAAGGCAATGTGGTGGGGCTACACCCACTCAATCCCTCTGTGTAAAGGGATTCTGGTTTGAGAAAGATTTCATTTCCTTCCAATCTGTGCAATGTTTCTACACATTTGTGAGTTTGCCTGATGGGAAATCTCAGTAACTGCGTGACGCTAAAGAAATAATATCTCAATATTGTAAGATGAAGTTGGTGGGAGGAAACACGTGTGCAGTGTGAACCTCAACCTAGACCTATTGGACCAAATGACCTGTTGTTGTGCTGTAACTTCCAAACAATATTGTGTTATTAATCTGGGGATTCTGTTCTTTTCGTTGTAGCTAACCTCCTGACAATTGTCCTTCTAAATCGTGGTGGCTGTGGTCTCTCCAAAGGGACCACTCTTTACTTGGTGGGTATGACAACAGTTGATCTCCTGGTCATTATTTCCAATGTGATAATCTACTACATACTTTACTACTATTCCCCATTTTTATTTGTACGCATCACCTCAATAAGTACCATCAATTTGGTTATCAACTACACAGCTGTTGACAGCTCTGTTTGGCTCACGGTCGCTTTCACTGTCGATCGTTTTGTCCTCATTTGTTGCCAGAGGTTGAGAGCAAAGTATTGCAGGGAGGAAACTGCAGCTGTGGTGATAGTGACTGTGTGTGTTGTGTTCACTTTCCTGAATATTACACTATATTTTGCTTTTGAGCCAATGTATATCATAAACAATGTGGAGTGGGGTGCTTATTTCAAGCCAGACTACTTTATCTTACCAGGATGGATCAGTTTTGACTGGCTTCACACAATTTTAAACCCACTATTGCCATATTTTCTCATTTTACTGCTCAACACACTGACTGTTCGCCACATTGTGATGGCGAATCGAACCCGCAGAGCACTGCATGGTCATCGCAACACCCAGAACAGCGACGATCCAGAGATGCAGAGCCGAAGGAAATCCATCACTTTACTGTTCGCCATTTCTGGCACTTTCATCGTGTTGTGGATGCCATATACTGTGTTTTTCCTCATTTCTAGAATTACAAATCCGTTTTATGAGCCAGATGATTATACTGATCCCATATTGATCGCAGACTACACTGGAGATATGTTTCAACTGCTGAGCACCTGTACAAACACATGTGTTTATGCATTGGCTCAGTCTAAATTCAGAGAAAAGTTGAGATATGCAATAATGTCTCCATTTCTTGCAATTATTCAATGTGTCGAATATTATTTTACGAAAGTGACTGGAAACAAAGTTGCAAAGCCTTGACATCAATCTACTGAACACGACAATTCTGTCTTCAGAGGTTGATATGAACTATAATTTATCATTTTGTTACTGAAAACAGATTGTTTGATCATTTCTCTTATTGTTGAATGTGAGGTCTCACTGCGTACAGATTCACTGCTACATTACAGCAATGACTCATTTTTAAAGTACTTTTTGAGTTGTGCAGGGTTTTTTAGTCACCCCTGGGATGTGTGTCTCTCTGGCTGGGCCCAGCATTTATTGCCTGTCCCTCGTTGCCCTTGAGTAGGTGGTGGGGAGCTGCCATCTTGACCCGCTGCTGTCCATGTTCAGTAGGTGGATCCACAATGCCCTAAGGGAGGGAATTCCATGATTTTGATCCAGCAACAGTGAAAGATACACTTCCGAGTCAGGATGGTCAGGGACATTGTGGAGAATATGCAGATTGAAGGTGAAGGTGCCACTGGTGTCCTCACTCAGCAGCATGGTGACCATCATCACCCAGTGGCCTATTATTCCACGAAATTGGATCCTGTTGCCTGTGGCCTCCCTCCCTGCACCCAAATCCTAACTGCTGTCTACTTGTTAGTCCAGGCAGCTGCTATGGGACCCTTCCCCAGCCCGTACGGGTGTACACCTCACACTCTGCTGTCACCCTCCTCACGCCTCAGCAGACCCAGCACCTCACCCAAGCTGGTTCTGAGATCTCTCCGTTGCCAAACCCTTACCTATCGTTTCGGTCCTGCTCCACCTTGAATCCTGCTCTGTTCCTTGAGCAACCCCCTCCCGATCTCCCTGATCCCCCACATGACTGTTTGATTCAGATTTATTTCCTCACCACTCCTCACCCAGATTTGACAGAGCTCCCATTTGAAAATCCTGACCTCATATTTGATGGTCCTTCCTCTGTTTCCCCGGACGGTGATTCAGACTTTACAGAGGGACGCCTCTGAATCTGAGCGTACACTTTGGAAGTTGATGGGGGGGTTCCCAATTCTGGACATGAGACTTCTGGCTAACCCCGGTCGGTCAAGTTTGTATTCCTGAGTCTTTGTTCCAGTGCGTATTGATTACTTGCCACTTGTCCCCATCTTGGCAATGGAGGAATGGTACAGTCTCCTTTAAAAACCTGGTGGCTCCTGGATTTGAATACAGCAGCTCAAATGCAGCTGGATAGAAATTTTATTTTCCTGAAAAAATAACAAGGGTCAAAGGATTAAATGCCCTTCCACGACTGAAACCCCCTGCCAGATGGTCCTTTTGCCTGTATACAGCTTGATTTTATTGAATTACCGAAGGTACAATGTTATAAATATTGTTTTGTGATGGTCAATGTATTGAAGCCTTAATGGATTGAAACCTTCCCCACCACTAATTGTACTGCACATACAGTCGTGAACATATTGCTGACTGAACTTATTCCCTGCTTTGGGTTGCCTAAGGTGATAAGCTCAGACAATGGACCACAGTTTGTAGTTGGAATCAGAACTGAATTGTGAATCACTTTTAATTAAACAGCAACTTCACTGCATGTATCACCCACAGGCAGCAGGGATTGTGGAACAGACCAATGGTACTTTCAAAGAAAAATGATCTAAATAAGTCAAAGACAGGGGTGAAATTGGCTCAAAGTATTCCTTTTAGCACTTTTTCACATGTGAGTGACTCTGCATTCGTGGGCCGGACTATCAGCTGCAGAGATAGTTTCTGGCCGGGCAATGAGGACTCTGTCAGATGCTCATGGTAAACTCCTTGAGGGTGTCGATCTCCATGTAATGGGTGAGGAAATGCAGAATTACTTGAAACAGTTCACTCTTTCCATGCAGTTTCTTCACTCGCAGGTCCAACAATCGCATTGCCCAGCTGTGGAAAACACGATCGCCTCCCAATACCCACGAGTAAACCAAGGGGATTGCATGTTGGTCAAGAATTGGGAAAGAAACCAATTAGGACTTCGCTGGGGTGGCCCCTTTCAAGTCCTACTAATAATACCAACCTCTGTCACAATTGAAGGATATTCTAATTGGGTTCATCTATCTGATTGTAAGACCTCAACCTGGTCAAAGACACAGCTGGAACATCATTTTGGTACTGTTGGACTCATAGAAGTTTTTGCCAGAGGTGAACATTTGACATTACCAAACCGGTCTGCTTGGGAACTGCATGCAAACACCTATTTACATTTGTCATATATGTATGCCGAGAAATTGAATATAAGTAAGTGTTGGGTTTGTACACACATTCCCATCCATTCAAAGGAAGGAATACCTCTTCAACCCCTCCCTTTCTATCTGTCAGAAATAGTTGAGTGGATGTTACAGGCCTTAATCACACAGGCCTTAATGGGGAAATGAGGATATGGGAGTTGACAGGTTGGGAAATGATGACATTTTCGACATGGTGTCAGCCTGCATATAATCACAACTCAGTTCCTCCTTCCTTTACAGTTCATTCCAATAACGCTACAGGGTCCCTATGTTTTAATAAATTTGGACAAGGAATGCTAATACGGTAAAGCAAATTTAATCTCACATTTGACTGGCAAGGCCCAGTAGTCAATATTTCAAGAAACAGGATGTTTAACTGTGATTGGACCAGGATATGGAATATTACATCTGATAGTCCCTGGGTCTATTCCACCATGCAGCCTTGGATGCCATTGGCTGGTGATTTTACAGCTTACAATGGCATATACTTTACATGTGGAACCAAAGCGTTCCCATGGCTTTCTACAAATTGGATAGAATCCTGCTGTCCAGGTTATGTTGTACCCTTCACGCATCACCTTACCTCCCTGAAGCACTAACATCCATGAACTATGAGAACAGTTGCTGTGCTAGACCAGTTCCTCATGTTGTCTTTTCCATTGTACTGAATGGGATGGGAATCCAGCGAGCTGATTCACACGGCCTCAGCACTGGAACACCTGGCCAATGAGACAGCTTTTGAAGCCAAGGCAACTGGACAAGCCCTGACTGAGGTCTCAGCTGAGCTAGTGGCTGTCCGGACAGTGCCATTGCAGAATCGACTGCCTTTGGATTATCTGCTCACCTCACAGGAGGAGCGTGGGCTGTTGTGGGCCCGGAGTGAGTACTTATATTCCAGATCCATCTGAAAATATGACCAACCCAGCTGAACGTATTAAATAAAATGCTGATCACATACAATGCATTGGCAACCAAGTTGGTTTGGTCACAGAATGTTTAGTTCGATCTTTAAAGCCTCTTTGCTCATATTACACTTGCTCGTGGGAATGGGGTTACTCGTTTTCTTGTGTCAATGCATTTTCAATCGGATTTTCAATATGCCTCTATGACTGATTGTCATGATCTGACAAAAGAGGGAAGTGTGGTATTGTGGAAAGTATTTAACATTGCATGATGGGAAAAAGGTGGGTCAACTGTCGAGTTCCATAAGTGAAAAGGACTGTGGCAAACGGTCAGAAACAACTTTCAGGACCAGGCTGAATGTAAACAAATTCCATAAGTTTGATAAAACCTCAGTAATCTTCTTAACTGCTCCTCGGATATTTCAAACTGCAGATTTTAGCCAAAACAAATGTCCGTATAACAGAAAGAGAAACAGAGTTATGGAATGACTCAAATGATTAATGTTTTTTAGGGCTAAGTTCAGTGTTACCGATGACGAACATTTCATGATAATCGGAAATTCCTCAGCATATTTTAAAGTATATAATATACTCCCTTTTTAAAAAGACGCGAAACTTGGAAGAGAAATCGGGAACCACTTGGATCTCCTGCTCTCCTCAAGTTCCAGCCAAACTGCTGCAGTATTTTCAATAAAGGCTGATTATTGTCAGTCAGTTCCATTGATTGTTTTTGGGTATTGTTGATTTCTTCTGTTCTCACAGATCCCCGCTGATTAAATTCTGTTTCAACAGAAGGACACTGACCTTCTTTGGACAGCTCTGGGTATTCCTCCAGGCAGCTGAGACTGGACTGACCCGGGTGGGAACCTCAGACAGGGCTGGCATGGTCTGGTGTTGGGGTCTCCTCTCCTGCCCCTCATCATCTACATCACCTCATCTGGCAGTTCATTCCACACATTAATCACCTTCTGTGTTAATTATTTGCCCCTTGTGTCCTTTTTAAATCTCTCCTCTCTCACCTTAAAAATGTGTCCCTAGTCTTGAAATCCCCCATCCTAGCAAAAAGACAACGACCATTATCTCTATCTACCCTCCCCCCCACCACCCCATTGTTTTATAAACATCTATAAGGCTGCCTCTCAATCTCCTACGCTCCAGTGAAATCAGTCCCAGCCGATCCAGACTGTCTTTGGAACTCAAAGCTGCCATACCCGGCAACAGCCCGGGAAAACTCTTCTAAGCCTCTCCAGCTTCATGATATCCTTCCTATAATTGGAACTGGATGCAGTATTCCAGAAAAGGACTCTCAGCACCTGGACGCAAAGAACGAGGCGATGCTAAATGCCTTTTTAACCATCCTGTATATGTACAACCAAAACTTCAAAAAAAATGTCATGAATCTCTATGACCCTCTGGTGTACAACCCGACACAAGGCCCTACCATTAACTGGATAAGTCCTACCCTTGTTTGTTGTACCAGAATGCAATACCTCGTATTTACCAGTTTCAATTCTGTCTGCCATTGTTCAGCTCATTGACCCATTTCATCAAGTTCTTTTTGTAATCTTAGAAAACCTTCTTCACTGTCTACCATGCTGTCAGTTTTGGTGTCATCCATAAATTTACTACCCATGCCTGTGAAATTCTCATCCAAATCATTTATACAAATGATAAACAAGAGAGATCCCTTTGGAAACCCACTGGTGACAAGCCTCCAAAAAGCAACCTTCCACCACCAAATGCTGTCTTCTGTCATTAAGCCAATCGTGTTTCCAATTGGCAAGCTCATCCTGAATCCCATGTGACTTAACTTTACAAATTAGTCGACCACGCAGAACCGTGTCATGGCTTTACTAAAGTCCAAGTAAGCAACGTCTACTCCTCTGTCCTCATCAATCTTTTTGGTAACTTCCTCAAAACACGCAATCAGATTTGTGAGACACAGTTATCCCCACACAAAACCATGCTGACTATACCCAATCAATTTTTAATTCTCTAAATGTCCATAAATCCTATCTTTTAAAATCACCCCAACAATTTATCCACAACCAGAGGCAGACTCACTGCTCTGTCGTTCCCAATTTCTCCCTGCATTCTTTCTGAAACAAAGAGACAACGTTAACCATCCTCCAGTCTTCAGGAATCTCCCCTGTAGTTATCGATGATGTAATTATTTCTGCAAAGGGTCTCGCAATTTCCTTCCCTAATTCCCACAATGTTCTGGGATACATTTGATCAAGTCCCAGAAATTTATCCACCTTTATATTCTCCAAGATCTCTCCAACTATCTCTTTTGTAATATGAACTATTGCTAAAAATCAAAATTTATTTCCCTGCATTCTCCAGCCTCGGTTTCTTTCTCCACTGTAAAACCTGGCACAAAATATTCATTTAGTATCTTTCCCATCTCCTGGTGTTCAACACAAAGCTGTTTTCCTTCACCTTTAAGGATCTCTACCTTCTCTCCAGTTACCCTCTTGCTTTTAATATACCTGTAGAATCTCTTTGCTTTATCCTTCACCTTATCGGCCTATGCTAAAACATATCCCCCCTTTGCCTTCCTGATTTTGTTCTGAAGAATGCGCCGACACTCCTTACATTGATGAAGAGATTCAATTGAACCAAATTGTCTGTATTAAAATGAGATTCTCTTCTATTCTTGACTGGAACCTCAATATTTATATTAATCTATTGGTTCTTAATCTTACTGGCCTTACCCTTCACTCTAACAGGAACATAATGCCTCTGAATTCTCGCCATCTCACCCTTGAAAGCCTCCCACATATCAGACATCCTTTTACCATGCGAGCAGTCTACTCCAATCAACTTGTGAAAGTTCTTGTCTCATACCATTGAACCTTTATCCATATCTCATCCAAGTAAAAACTAACTTTTATGGAAGGCTTGTCCTTTGTCATAACCATTTTGAAACTGACAGAATTCTGATTGATGAGACCCAAAGTGTTCCCCACTTTTACTTCAGACACATGCCCTGCCTCATTGCCCACACATGGTCTTGCTTTGCTCCTTCTCGAGTAGGAACATCAACTAATTGCTCAAGAAAAGTTTCTTGAACACATTTGACAAATTCCTCACCATCCAAACCTTTAACACTATGGTAGCCCTAGTCAATGTTTGGAAAATTGATAATCCCCATCTTAACAACCTCATTATGTTTACATATATCTGAGATCTCCCACATCTTTGTTTCTTAATTTCCCTTTTACCATTGGGGGTGGGGTGGTGGTGTCTATAGTACAATCCCATCTTATTCCTTTATTATTTGTAATTTTTATCCATATATTTTCACTGGATAATTTTTCAGAAATATTTTTGCTTCTTACAGCAGTGATATATTCATGAAATTAAAACACCACTCTTCCTCCTTTCTTGCCTCCCTTACTATCCTCTGTATAGAATCTAAAACCCGGAACATTGAGCTGCCAGTCTTGTCCATCTCTCAGCCAAGTTCCTGGAATAGCTATGGTGTCCCAATCCCATGTTCATAAACATGCCCTGAGTACATAAACCTTACCTGTAAAACCCCTTGTGTTGAAATCAATGTAATTTAGTTCTTCAGAGTTGCTACATACTCTGACTCTCTCTTGTCTTTCTTTTCTAACTGACGTGGCCTCTTCACATTCAGACCCTTCCCCATCTATCCTTCTATTTACACTGCTCCTTAGAATTCCTCTACTCGCCCTCTCTATCTGTATAGAATCCCCTGTAATGGAACGAGCAAATCTCCCTGCTAAGATATTGGTTCCTTTCCAGTGCAGGTTCGACCCATTCTCTTTGAACAGGTCTTTTCTGTCCTAAAAGAGATTCCAATTATCCCAAACCCTGAATCCCTGAACAATGCATCAGCTCTTCAGCCATTCCTTTATCTCCTTTATCCTTTTGTTCCTTCCCTCATTTGAATCTGATATTGGGAGGAAACCAGAGATTACGATTTTTAAGATTCTACTTTTAATCTTCCACCTTACCTCTTAAATTCACTCGCTAATGCTTTCATCTTTTCTCTAATAAAACATTCCTGCTGATGTATACAATAATTTCTGGCATCTCAATCTCACCTTGAACAATATACTTGAAATACTTAGAGACATCTTTAATCCCAGCATCAGGAAAGCATCATCCCATCCCAAATGTACACTCACTGCCACAGAATCTCCTGTCTATGCCCCTGACAGGACAGTCCCCGGGAGACATTTGAACTACCATCTTGCCTTTCCTGACAGTCACCCGACTATCTGACTGATCCTGCTGTGTAATCACTTTTCTAAATCTGCTCGCCATCTCACTCTGTCCCTCTTATAAACCCCCAGGAACAATCCAGGGTAGACAAGCAGGAGGCTGGGAGAGCATAGCAAGCCAGGCAGCATCAGGAAGTGGAGAAGTCAACCTTTTTGGGTGTAATCATCCTTCAGGACTGAGGGGATGGGTATAAGGGGAGCTGCAGATAAAGGGGTAGGCAGACCAGTGTGGGTGAGGTGGGAATAGGTGAACACACGTAGAGGGTGTGACCTGGTTGGTCAATGGGAGGAATGCATCCAGCGGGTGGCTGGAAGGAAGGGTCAATGAGAGGAATGGAAGGACGAGAAAGTGGTTTGGAAGGAGTGAGACGGGCTGGGAAGGGAGTTGGGGGATGGGAAGGGAGGTGATTTGAAATTGGGGAACTCACTGTTGGGTCCTTTGGGCTATGGGCTGCCCATGCAGATGGTGAGGTGTTGTTCCTCCAATTTGTGTTCAGATTCTTTGTGGCAATGGAAGAGGCCAAGGATGGTCGTTTGGGAGAGTGAGTGGGAAGGGGAATTAAACTGGGCGGTGACTGGGGGAGTCAGGTCGGCTCCTGCGGGTCCAGCCGGGACGTTTACTGAAACACTATGTTAGTTTACGTTTGGTGTCCCCGATGTAGGGAAGACCACATTGGGAGCATGAGATGGATAAACTAGGTTGGAGGAGGGGCAGGTGAACCTGTATATCACTTGGAAGGACTGTTTGGGGCCCTGGGTAGTTATGAGGGACGTGCTGTGCCGGGTGGGTTTTCATCTTTTCTGGTTGAACAGGGAGGTACCGGAGGTCCCAGGGAGGAGTGTTGGGTGGTTGGTTGCGGGGAAGACTGGCGTGAACTGAGGATTGGCAAAAGAAATGGTCCTTGTGGAAGGCAGAGAGGGGTGGGGAGAGGAAGATGTTCTTGGTGGTGGGATCTAGGCGGAGATGGCAGAAGTGTTTAAAGATGATGTGTTGGATGTGGAGACTGGTGATTGCTCGGTGAGGACGAGGGGGACACCTCTTTATAGTGTTTATGGGGGAGGGTTAGTGCAGTGAGCTGAAACCTAAAGAAAGGAATTTGCAATAACACCTGATTTATAGAGCAAACCATCCTTCAATACCTACAGAAAGAAACGTCAAAATGTATAAAAACTGAAATACACATCTGAATCAAACATATAAATCGGTAATAAAAGCATTCACTGGGCTGATTAACTGAAGTAAAATGACTACTGTTCAATGAATACCTCTAAAAAAGTCTTCTCCAGACCAGATCATGTGTAGGACTCCGCAAAATGAAAACACAATTCCTTATTTTAAGAAAACATTTTGGCTTTTCAAAAAAAGAACCTACTGACAGAGAGCTTTCTCACTCTCACCCTCAAGTAACTTCTCAATTTTGAAGAGATTGCGATGATATACTTGTTACTGGTTTATTGAGAGTGCCAGTTCACCTGGTACCGATTAAAACAAACTTAACTGTGTATAAAACAATATTTATATATTTGCATCATTATAAAGATGGACATTGTTAGAGCCGACTCTACTGTGGATTGTATTAAGGCCTAAAAATGTGGATATTTGGTTCAGTTTAAGGTCGATTAGAGGTTGTTAGCTTTAGATATGTTCCATGATGCCTGTGAGAGCTGATAAAGAACGTTAAACCTTTGACCCAGCTGGGAGGCTTCCAGAAGCAAGACAGTCCTGAGGTTGCTATGGAGGTAATTGTTGAGGATGAGGCTATTCTTTAAGCAGAATCTTGTATGTTTGGTTCTAAATAGAAACAGATGTTTCTTGCGACTTTGAGGAAGTTACTGGTAATATCTTGGGGACAGTCGACATCACAGAAGAGGAAGTGTTTGATGTATTAGAATGCATGGAAGTGGATAACTTTCTTGGTCCTGACCAGATATAATCAAGAATCCTGCAAGAGGCTAGAGAAGAATTTGTGGGGGCCCTGGCTGATATTTTTGCATCATCATTAGACATGGGTGAGGTCCCAGAAGACTGCAGGGTAACAAATGTTGTGTTAGTATTCAAGACAGGCTGCAAAGAAAAGCCTGTGAACTATAAGTCAGTGAGCCTAACATCTGTGGAAGGTAAATTACTTGAGAAGACTCTGAGAGATAACATATACATGCATTTGGAAAGATAGGGTTTGATTCAGAGTAGTCAGCATAACGATGTGAGGAGGAGGTCATGCCTCTCAGGTTTGTTAGAGTTCTTTAATGAAGTGACCAGGAAGGTTGATGTTGTCTATATGGATTTCAGTAAGGCCTTTGATAAGGCTCCACATGGTACGCAACTCTGGGAGGGTAGATCACATGGAATGCAGAGGCAGCTGACATATTGGATCCACAATTGGCTTGATGCAGGAAGCAGAGGGTAATAGTGGACGGATACTAGGCCTGTGACAATGGAGTGCCTCGGAGTCAGTGCTGGGCCCTTTGCTGTTTGACATTGAGATCAATGATTGGATAAAAATGTGACAAGGCATGATTAGTAAGTTTGCTGATGACACTAAAATAGGCGGCATCATGGGCAGTGAGGAATGTTATCAGAAATTGCATTAGGAACTTTATCAACTGGGGAAGTGGGCCATGAAAAAGAACATGGAGTTTAATGTAGGTAAGTGTGAGATGATGCATTTAGGAATTTCAAATAAAGGTAGGAGTTTCATGGTGAATGATAGGGCCTTAAGGAGAGTAATGGAACAGAGGGACCTTGAAGTTCAGGTGCACAGTTCTTTGAAAGTGGAATCCCAGGTAGACAGGGCAGTGAAGAAGGCGTTTGGCACAATGACCTTCATCAGTCAGGGCATTGAGCACAGGAGTTGAAAAGTTATGTTGTAGTTGTATATGATGTTGGTGAGACTGCACTTGGAGCATTGTGCTCACTTTTGGTCAAGTTGTTCCAGGATGTTATTAAACTGGAAAAAATGCAGAAGAAATTTCCAAGGATGTTGCGAGGAATCAATGGTCGAAGTAATTGGGAGAGATTGGACAAGTTAGGACTTCTTTCTTCAAAGCGTAGGAGCCTGAGGGGTGCTTTGGAGAGATGCATAAGATCATGAGAGGCATGGGTAGGGTGAATGCACTCCATCATTTTCTCAAGGTTGGAGCATCTAGGACTAGAGGGCAGCAGTTTAAGGTTAGAGGGGAAAGAATAAAAGGGAACCTGATGGTCAACATTTTTACACAGACGCTGGTATGCATATGGAATAAACTGCCAGTGGAAATAGTTGAGGAGGGTTCATTGACATTTAAAAGGCATTTGGATAAATACATGAATCAAAAAGGATGAGATGGATCTGGGCGGAAGTGGATACTGCAGATGCTGGAGATTAGAGTCAAGATTAGAGTGGTGCTGGAAAAGCACAGCAGGTCAGGCAGCATCCGAAAAGCAGGAAAATCAATATTTCGAGCAAAAACCTTTCATCAGGAATTCTTCTCCCCTACCCAAAACCACTCCAATTTTGAGTGAGAAGGATGTAGGCCAAGAGCAGGGAAATGGCCTCAGTGTGGATGGCCATTTTGGTCGGCATGGACTGGTTTGGGCCAAAGGGCCTATCTCTGTGCTGTAGGACTGCATGACACTATAACTCTAACGCAGATGAAGGGCACACCTGGAATCTGCCAAAAATATGGTTTGTTGTCCTGAATCAAAGACTCAGTTCAGGCATGTTTCAAGAAAGAAAGAGCGGTGTCTAACAAGGTAGGTAGAGCTGATTAGCTCTCTAAAGAGAGAAGAAATCTAGATCTGGGTGACTTGTCAAGGAAGTGGCTAAAAAAGGGATGATCATGGGTTATGATGTGACTGTCAATGATACCGATATCATTCCATGGATTTTATTCCACTGTGGATGACACCGTTCATACAAACTGGACACTGTTGTCACATGGTGGGGGTGTACGTTCGATGTAGTGTGGTTCTGCACAGCAACATGTCTGCTTCCTTGACTGATGGCGGCCGGAAAACACGGCAAGCTGTCTGGCGTTGTGTCTGCAACAAAGGGAAGACACACCAGAAATATTGTGAACCTTTAAGCGACTTTCTAGTCAGAGGCACAGACAGAGGTTTCTGTGGTCGATAATGAGACATCAGAATGGTGCGTTTCCTCCCTGTTTCCTGCATCAAGGAAGTCTCAATGTGGGTTCAAAAGATTCTCAAAGGGGAGAGGGACCAGCAGGAGGTTGTTGTGCACATTGGAACCAATAGCACAGGAAGTGAAAAGGATGAGGTTCTGAGTAGAGAATATCGGAAATTAGGCAGAAGGACAAACGGTATGTCCTGGAGGGTAGTAATATCTGGATTACACAATGTGCCATGTGCGAATGAGAGAAGGAATAGGAGGATGGAGTAATGAATATGTGTCGAAGGAACTGTTGCAGTGGAGAAGGATTCACATTTATGGATCATTGGAATCTCTTCTGGGGTAGAAGTGACTTGCATAAGAAGGACAAGTTGCACCTGAATTGGAGGGAGACCGATATACTGGCAGGGAGATTTGCTAGAACTGCACTGGGGGATTTAAACTCGTCAGAGAGATGGTGAGGAAATGGATCAGCCTGAGATCGTTGTAGTCGGGAAAGGAGCAAGTCAGACAGTCAGGACTGGCAGGAACAAAGCAGACAATGATGTAGGACCGGTCAAATAAACTAAATTCATTTCAATGCAAGAGGCCTGACAGGGAAGGCAGATAAACTCAGCATATGGTTGAGATCATGGGACTGGGATATCATAGCTATTGCAGAGCCATGGCTCAGGGATTGACTGGAGTGGCAGCTTAATGCTCCAGATGTTATGGGAAGAATGGAAAAGGGGGAAAGAGAGGAGGGCAAGTGGCATTTCTGATTAGGAACAACATTACGGCTTTAATTAGGGAAGATATTCTGGGGAATACGTCCAGTGAAGTTATTGGGATGGAACTGAGGAATCAGAAAAGGATGATCATCTTATTTGGATTGTACGACAGACCTTCTCCTCCAATAGTCAGGGGGAAATTGAAAAGTAAATTTGTAAGGGGATCTCAGTTATCTGTAGGAATAATAGGGTGGTAATCGTCGGGGATTTTAACTTTCCAAACATAGATTGGGACTGCCATAGTGTTCAGGGTTTGGATTGAGAGGAATTTGTGAAGCGAACACAAGAATTCTTTTTTGATTCAGGATATGGATGCACCTACTAGAGAAAGAACAAAACCTGACCATATTCTTGGAAATAAGGCAGAGCATGTGACTGAGGTGTCAGTGAGGCGAGCACTTTGGGGCAAGTGATCATAATTCTATGAGTTTTAAATTAGTGATGGAAAAGGATAGATTGGATCTAAAAGTTAAAGTTCTAATTTGGAGAAACGCCAATTTTGATGATACGATGCAAAAAACTTTGAAAAGTTGATTGGCCACAGATATTCATCGGTAAAGGGATGACTGGAAAATGAGAAACCTTCAACAATGAGATAATGACTGTCCAGAGACAACATGCTCCTGTTCAGGTGAAGGGTAAGGCTGGGAGATATAGGGAATGCTGGACGACTGGAGAAATTGAGGTTTTGGTCAAAAAATAGAAGGAAGCAGCTGTCAGGTATAGACATGCCTGAAATGTTGACTCTCCTGCTCCTCGGATGCTGCCTGACCAGCTGTGCTTTTCCAGCACCACACTCTTCGAGTCAGGTGTAGACAGCAGGGATCGCGTGAATCCTTAGAAGGATATGGGCAGTGGAAATGTACTTAAGCGGGAAACCAGGAGGTCAAAGAAGGGACATGCGATAGCTTTGATAGGGATTCTACAAATACATTATCGACAAAAAAGTAACAAGGGAGAGTATAGGGCCCCTGAAAATTGAGCAAGGCCTCAATGTGTAGAATGACAGGAGATGGAGAGATTCTAAATGAGTATTTTGCATCAGTGCTGACTGTGGAGAAAGACATGGAAGCTCGAGAACTTAAGGGAATAACCAGCGATATTTTGAAAATGTCCATGTTACAGGGGAGAGGGTGTTGCATAAAATGCATACAGGTGGATAAATCCCTGGGACCTGATCAGATGTACCCAATAACTTTGTGGGCAGCTAGGGAAGTGATTGCTGGGCCACTTGCTGACATATTTGTATAATCGATAATCATGGGTGAGGTGCTGGAAGATTAGAGATTGGGTAATGTCTTGCCACTAATTAGTAAAGGCGGAGCCAGGAAACTATAGACCAAGGGGCCTGACATTGCATTGGGTAAGCTGTTGGAGGAAATTCTGAGGGATAGGTATTGAAAGTATTCAGAAAGGTAACGAATGATTAGGGCTCATCAACATGGCTTAGTGTGTAGGAAATCATGTGTCACTAACGAGGTTGCATTTTTGAAGAAGTAACAAAGATGATTAATGAGGGCAGAGCGGTGTATGTGATTTTTATGGATTTCAGTAAGGCATTCGACAAGGTTCCTGATGGGAGATTGGTTATCAATCTTAGTTCACATGGAATACAGGGAGAACTGATGCAAAATGCTCGTTCAGTATCTCCTCATCTGGCTTAATGGTAGGAGATGGAGTGTGTTGGTCGAGGGCTGCTTTTCAGACCAGAGGCCTGTGGCCAGCAGTGTGCCGTAAAGGTGGTGCTGTGTTGGTCCAGTGCTTTTCGTTGTTTATACAAATGATTCGGATGTGAACATAGTTAGTAAGCAAGGTATGGTTAGTAAGTTTCCAGGTGACATCAAAATTGGTGCTGTAATAGAGATGTACAGCACGGAAACAGACACTCCGATCCAACTCGTCCATGCTGATTAGCTATCCAATCTCATCTAGTCCCACCTGCCAGCACCCGGCTCATATCCCTCCAAACCCTTCCTATTCATATACCCATCCAGATGCCTTTTAAATGTTGCAATTGTATTAGTCTCCACCACTTCCTCTGGTATATCATTCCATACACGTACCACCCTCTGTGTGAAAATGTTGCCCCTTAGGTCTCTTATACCTTTCCCCTCTCACCTTAGACCTATGCCCTCAGGTTATTTAGATTAAATTACTTAGATTACTTACAGTGTGAAAACAGGCCCTTTGGCCCAACAACTCCTCACCGACCCACCGATGCGCAACCTACAGAGACCCATTCCCCTACATTTACTCCATCACCTAACACTACGGGCAATTTAGCATGGCCAATTCACCTAACCTGCACATCTTTGGACTGTGGGAAGAAACCGGAGCACCTGGAGGAAACCCAGGCAGACACGGGGAGAATGTGCAAACTCCACACAGACAGTTGCCCGAGGCGGGAATTGAATCCGGGTATCTGGTGCTATGAGGCAGCAGTGCTAATCACTGTGCCACCGTGCCACCCCTCACCACCCCCCACCCACTCCAGGGAAAAGACCTTGTCAATTTATCCCATCCATGTCCCTCATGGTTTTATAAACCTCAATATGGTCACCCCTCTGCATCTAATGCTCCAGGGAAAACAGCCGTAGCCTATTCAACCTCTCCCTACAGCTCAAATTCTCCAACCCTGGCAACATCCTTGTAAATCTTTTCTGAACCCTTTCAACGTTACAACAGCCTTCCAATAGGAAGGAGACCAGCATTGCTCACAATATTCCAAAAGTGGCCTAATCAATGTCCTGTACAGCCGCAACATGACCTTCCAACTCCTGTACTCAATACTCTGACCAATAAAGGAAAGCATACCAAACACCTTCTTCACTAATCTATTTATCTGTGACTCCATTTTCAAGGAGCTATGAAACTGCACTTCAAGGTCTCATTGTTCAGCAACACTCCCAAGAACTTACTATTAAGTTGTAAGTCCGGCTAAGATTTGCTTTCCCAAAATGCAGCACCTCACATTTATCTAACATAAACCTCATCTACCACTTCTCAGCCCATTGGCCCATCTGATCAAGATCCTGTTGTAATCTGAGGTAATCTTCTTCCCTGCCCACTACACCTCTAATTTTGGTATCACCTGCAAACTTACTAACTGTACCTCTAATAATTCTATCCAAATCATTTATATGAATGATGAAAAGTAGAGGATCCAGCACCGATCCTTGTGGCACTCCACTGGTCACAGGCCTCCAATCTGAAAAACAACCCTCCACCACCACCCTTTGTCTTCTACCTTTGAGCCAGTTCTGTATCCCAATGGCTAGTTCTCCCTGTATTCCATGCGATCTAACCTTGCTAACCAGTCTTCCATGGGGAACCTTGTCGAACATCTTACTGAAGTCCATATGGATCACACCAACCGCTCTGCTCTCATCAATCCTCTTTCTTAATTCTTCACAAAACTCAATCAAGTTTGCGAGACAGAATTTTCCACACACAGCACATTATTGACTATCCCTAAACAGTCCTTGCCTTTCTAAATACATGTACATCCTGTCCCTCAGGGATTCCCTCCAACAACTTGCCCACCACCAATATCAGGCTCACCGGTCTATATTTCCCTGGCTTGACCTTAACCACTTTTCTTAAATAGTGGCCCACGTTAGCCAACCTCCAGTCTTCTGGCACCTCATCTTTGACTATCAATAATAAAAAATATCTCAACAAGGGGCCCAAGAAGGTTATCTTAGAGTTCAGTGGGATCTTGATCAGGTGGGCTGATGGCCGAAAAGTGCAGATAGCGTGTAATTTAGATAAATGGGAGGTATGGCATTTCAGAAAGGCGAATCAGGGCAGGGCTTCTACACTTAATGATAAGGTCCTGGGTAGTATTGCTCAGCAAAGATACCTTGGAGTTCAGGTTCATAATTCCTTGAATATGGAGTCTCAGACAGATAGGATAGTGAAGAAGGCATTTGGCACATTTGCCTCGATTGGTCAATGCATTGAGTATGGGAGTTGGGAGGCCATATTGGGGCTGGACAGGAGATTGGTTCAGCCACCTTTGGGATTCTGTGTTTAATACTGATCTCTCTGCTGTAGGAGGGATGTTGTGAAACTTGGAAGGGTCCAGAAAGTAATTTCAAAAATGTTGCCAAAGTTGGAGGGCTTGAGTGATAGGGAGAAGCTGAATAGGATCCCTGTGGCATCGGAAGCTGAAGGAGGGTCAGGCTGTGAACAACAGGTCAGCTCCGGCCGTCATTGTACAGGGCTGTGGGCATGAGCAGGCAGCTGAGGGGAAGTGGGATTGTGTAAATATCCTTCAGCTGTGGGGAGGCAGCATTGAGGGTTCAGAACTTTAATTGTTGATGCAGCAGGTTAAGACCGTGAACTTGTCTCCTGTGACAAGGCCATTTTCACAAACCCCTTTGCCAAGGTGGAGATATCATCCACCCCATCCAGGGCAGGCCCAAAGCCGAGGAGTGAGCTCTCCCCTGTGTCTCGGTTATCGGGCAGAGTTGGCTGAGGTGGGCAGTAGATGTGGACATGTCTGGTCAATGTGGTCGATGTGCTGCAAGAGGCTGGGTGAGAGAACGAGGATCTGTGGAGGTGTGTCCAAACTGACTCTGATGGAGGAGGAGATGTTGCAGTTGGTCACTCACCTGGAGACCCACTGGGAGGCTGGAGACTGAGGCACAGGTGGGGCAGGAGGGTGTACACGAGGTGAGATTCAGAAGGAGCAAGCTTACTCCAGGAAGGAAGGGCAGAAGAAGGGAGATACTGTCACCATTGGCAGAGGGAGAATGTTGGCATCTCCTCTGAAATAGAGACATTTGTGACACTGTTCAACTGATTTCACAGAGAGGGTGTGTGTCCTCTTAAATGATCACAGATGAAGATGTCATCATTATTAATCTCTTTTTTATAACAGATTAACAGTTGGTCCCTGTAACCACTCCTCAGTGAGCAGCGTTGCCCACTGAGGGGGAACAGGGAGATATACAGGGGCTTTGGGCTTGTGTCTGATGAAGCATCACATCTTGATGGGATGTGCACATCTGCTGAGGGGTAGGGGGTTGGGGGGTAATGGTCACAAGCACATCCCAATCCCTGGTGGAGGCTGATCGTGCAGCCCTCAGACACTGACAACAATGGTGGAAGCTGACGAGATGCTGTGCCCCAGTCTGATGGTGATGAGCCTCTGGAGCTGTCTGTTGTGTGACAGATACTTGATGTGCAATTGGCTGAGCTTCAGAAGTGCTTGTACAACCTCAAATGGACAGTGCAGGAGATGATCTAGGCCAGGAACACAGTGATCACGTTTTACAGGTGCATGCAGTGTCCCCGGTTGGGAAGTTGCCAATACACTGATTCTGAACAAACACCTCAAGCAGGTGCTGTGGTATGTACATTCTGATTTGCAATAGGGTTATGGTGGGTGTTAGAGTTCGTGTTACGGTTAGGTCTAGGGTTGGGGCTGGGTTTCTGTCTCAAATTTGTGTGAGAGTTAGGGTTAGGTCTCGGGTTACAGTTTGGATTAGGTTCAGGTTAAGCGTTTGTGTTATAGTTGGCATTGGTGCTAGGATAGGGGTGGGTATATGGTTAGGCCGAGGGTTAGTGTTGTGGTTAGGATTAGGCTTAGGTCCATGGTTTGGGTTATGATTCGGATCAGTGTTGGGCCAAGGCAGTGTTCGGGTTATGGTTAGGTTTAGGTTTAGTATTGTATTTTGAATTAAATTTAGGTCAATGATTAGGGCTGTGTTTATAATTAGGATTAAATTTAGGCTCTAATTAGGATTGGGGTCAGGGTTAGCTTCAGGGTTGAATTTGAGGATTGAAATAGGTTACAGTTTTGTGTTAGGAACAGGTTATGGTTATGGTAAGGATTTGGGTTTGGGCTGGATTTGGTTTGGGTTATGTCTTGGGACAGGTCTAGGGTTAGGGTTAGTGTTAGTGCAATCCATTGCATATTCACAGAGACCAAAGTGCAATGGGATCAGGCTTTGTGTTCAGGTTCAGGTCAGGTTTCAGGTTTCAGTTGGGTTTTGCTTCAGGGTTTTGGCTCAGATTAGGGTTATTCATTGTGTTGGCACTAAGCTCAAGAAGCAAGAGACACGAGGATGGAGCTATCCAAAGTCATTATCAGGTCATTAGTCCTCTGCCTGGAAAGTATGGAGGGCCAAGTGAGCCTCAGAGTGGGACATGTGGAGGAGCAGTCACCATCAGGAAGTACCTGTCAGGGCATTCCTGATGGGGACAGTTACTCCTCTACCCTCTGCCACTGACGCCAGTGCTTCAGAGAGCCATGGTCTTGAAGGAGGTTCCTGGCACTGGTCAGGACAGTCTCACGATGTCAGGGTCTAGACAGACTCTGCCAAACAGAGGACCACCACCGAGGCCATTCCAGACAAAGGGATATTAGAGTCAGCCCGCCTGCCTCCAGGACCACTGGCAGCACATGGGGAAGGCTACAGTGCAGCAGGCAGGAACAATGTAAGAAATCACACTGAGTCCAAAGTTGGAGGGCTTGAGTGACAGGGAGAAGCTGAATAGGATCCCTGGAGCATCGGAGGCTGAAGGATGAACTTATAGAGGTTTATAAAATCATGAGGTCATGGATAGGTAAATAGGGAAGGTCTTTTCCATCACAGCATAGAGGAGTCCAAAACTAGAGGGCATAGATTTAAGATGCGAGGGGAAAGATTTTAAAAATAATTAAGGAGCAATTTTTTCATGCACAAGGTGGTGTGTGTGTGAAATGAGCTGCCAGAGGAAGTGGTGCAGGCTGGTACAATCACAGCATTCAAAAAGCATCTGGATGGGTATATGAACAGAAAGGGTCGAGAGGGATATGGGCCAAGTGCTTACAATTGATACTAGATTAATTTAGGATATCTGATCAGTATGGACAGGTTGGATGAAAAGATTTGCTTCGATGCTGTACAGCTCTATGATACTCTGACTGTGTGGGTGAGGGGGCAAAGTGAGAAAGGCTAAGCAAGGCAGGGATGGTTTGAGCATCCTTGTAGAGAGCACTAAGAGAGTGAGCAAGGAGCCCTGAGATGGACCTGGCCCAATTGTTCTCCTTCAATCTTCCGGTGTAGGTGAAGATTGCATTGTGGAATATCTGTTAAAATTAACTGTACCTGTTTGTTCAAAGACCACAAACTAATTTCACTCTCTCTGCAACCGCACAAAATCACAGGGGAGATTTAGTTGCTTTATATAACGGATGAATGTCCGATGATTGAGATCTGTCAACAACAATTGATATCGCCCCCTCCCTGAAAATGTAATTACCAACAATTGAACAGATAGTTTTCACTTACTACCATTTCCTCACAATCTTCGGAGTTCCTGGTAAGAAGCTGAAGCAGGTTGTGTTATCCTTTCAATCCCACTTTCACTCTGTTCTTTCCCCTGATATATCTCTCAGTGTATAAACCCTCCCTCTTTCTCTACTCATACTGGATCCAGTTTCAGGTGTTCCTACAAGAAACAGCTCATGCTGTAATTTGTGAATTTTAGTTTAGTTCCATGAGGACATGAGGAATCTGTGGCCTGACGTGTGCTAAATGGTCCTTGTCTGGGAGGAACAGGTACTTTCAGATTTCTGGATCCCAAAGCTCTCTCCGACTGGGTTTTTATTGCTATGTGTCTGGGTCTGTTGCTGGGACATGGGCCTGGATATGATGTTGGTCAGTGGGATCAGGCAGGTCGATGGGATAGTGCCCGGTCCACGTGCTCACGCACCTGAACGATCTTCACAGTGGGACCAAGAGCTGGTCACCCAAGTCACATGGTGCCAGGGCTGAAAATGTGTTGCTGGAAAAGCTCACCTGGTCAGGCAGCATCCAAGGAACAGGAAATTCGACGTTTCGGGCACAACAGTGAAGCACACGGTGAGGGCAGGTGTCCACTGGAGGAGGGTCAGGCTGTGAACAACAGGTCAGCTCCGGCCGTCATTGTACAGGGCTGTGGGCATGAGCAGGCAGCTGAGGGGAAGTGGGATTGTGTAAATATCCTTCAGCTGTGGGGAGGCAGCATTGAGGGTTCAGAACTTTAATTGTTGATGTAGCAGTTTAAGACCGTGAACTTGTCTCCTGTGACAAGGCCATTTTCACAAACCCCTTTGCCAAGGTGGAGATATCATCCACCCCATCCAGGGCAGGCCCAAAGCCGAGGAGTGAGCTCTCCCCTGTGTCTCAGTTATCGTGTAGAGTTAGCAGAGGTGGGCAGTAGATGTGGACATGTCTGGTCAATGTGGTTGACGTGCTGCAAGAGGCTGGGTGAGAGAACGAGGATCTGTGGAGGTGTGTCCAAACTGACTCTGATGGAGGAGGAGATGTTGCAGTTGGTCACTCACCTGGAGACCCACTGGGAGGCTGGAGACTGAGGCACAGGTGGGGCAGGAGGGTGTACACGAGGTGAGATTCAGAAGGAGCAAGCTTACTCCAGGAAGGAAGGGCAGAAGAAGGGAGATACTGTCACCATTGGCAGAGGGAGAATGTTGGCATCTCCTCTGAAATGGAGGCATTTGTGACTCTGTTCAACTGATTTCACAGAGAGGGCATTTGTCCTCTTAAATGATCACAGATGAAGATGTCATCACTATTAATCTCTTTTTTATAACAGATTAACAGTTGGTCCCTGTAACCACTCCTCAGTGAGCAGCGTTGCCCACTGAGGGGGGACAGGGAGATATACAGGGGCTTTGGGCTTGTGTCTGATGAAGCATCACATCTTGATGGGATGTGCACATCTGCTGAGGGGTAGGGGGTTGGGGGGTAATGGTCACAAGCACATCCCAATCCCTGGTGGAGGCTGATCGTGCAGCCCTCAGACACTGACAACAATGGTGGAAGCTGACGAGATGCTGTGCCCCAGTCTGATGGTGATGAGCCTCTGGAGCTGTCTGTTGTGTGACAGATACTTGATGTGCAATTGGCTGAGCTTCAGAAGTGCTTGTACAACCTCAAATGGACAGTGCAGGAGATGATCCAGGCCAGGAACACAGTGAGCACGTTTCACAGGTGCATGCAGTGTCCTCGGTTGGGAAGTTGCCAATACACTGATTCCGAACAAACACCTCAAGCAGGTGCTGTGGTATGTACATTCTGATTTGCAATAGGGTTATGGTGGGTGTTAGAGTTCGTGTTAGGGTTAGGTCTCGGGTTGGGGCTGGGTTTCTGTCTCAAATTTGTGTGAGAGTTAGGGTTAGGTCTCGGGTTACAGTTTGGATTAGGTTCAGGTTAAGCGTTTGTGTTATAGTTGGCATTGGTGCTAGGATAGGGGTGGGTATATGGTTAGGCCGAGGGTTAGTGTTGTGGTTAGGATTAGGCTTAGGTCCATGGTTTGGGTTATGATTCGGATCAGTGTTGGGCCAAGGCAGTGTTCGGGTTATGGTTAGGTTTAGGTTTAGTATTGTATTTTGAATTAAATTTAGGTCAATGATTAGGGCTGTGTTTATAATTAGGATTAAATTTAGGCTCTAATTAGGATTGGGGTCAGGGTTAGCTTCAGGGTTGAATTTGAGGATTGAAATAGGTTACAGTTTTGTGTTAGGAACAGGTTATGGTTATGGTAAGGATTTGGGTTTGGGCTGGATTTGGTTTGGGTTATGTCTTGGGACAGGTCTAGGGTTAGGGTTAGTGTTAGTGCAATCCATTGCATATTCACAGAGACCAAAGTGCAATGGGATCAGGCTTTGTGTTCAGGTTCAGGTCAGGTTTCAGGTTTCAGTTGGGTTTTGCTTCAGGGTTTTGGCTCAGATTAGGGTTATTCATTGTGTTGGCACTAAGCTCAAGAAGCAAGAGACACGAGGATGGAGCTATCCAAAGTCATTATCAGGTCATTAGTCCTCTGCCTGGAAAGTATGGAGGGCCAAGTGAGCCTCAGAGTGGGACATGTGGAGGAGCAGTCACCATCAGGAAGTACCTGTCAGGGCATTCCTGATGGGGACAGTTACTCCTCTACCCTCTGCCACTGACGCCAGTGCTTCAGAGAGCCATGGTCTTGAAGGAGGTTCCTGGCACTGGTCAGGACAGTCTCACGATGTCAGGGTCTAGACAGACTCTGCCAAACAGAGGACCACCACCGAGGCCATTCCAGACAAAGGGATATTAGAGTCAGCCCGCCTGCCTCCAGGACCACTGGCAGCACATGGGGAAGGCTACAGTGCAGCAGGCAGGAACAATGTAAGAAATCACACTGAGTCCAAAGTTGGAGGGCTTGAGTGACAGGGAGAAGCTGAATAGGATCCCTGGAGCATCGGAGGCTGAAGGATGAACTTATAGAGGTTTATAAAATCATGAGGTCATGGATAGGTAAATAGGGAAGGTCTTTTCCATCACAGCATAGAGGAGTCCAAAACTAGAGGGCATAGATTTAAGATGCGAGGGGAAAGATTTTAAAAATAATTAAGGAGCAATTTTTTCATGCACAAGGTGGTGTGTGTGTGAAATGAGCTGCCAGAGGAAGTGGTGCAGGCTGGTACAATCACAGCATTCAAAAAGCATCTGGATGGGTATATGAACAGAAAGGGTCGAGAGGGATATGGGCCAAGTGCTTACAATTGATACTAGATTAATTTAGGATATCTGATCAGTATGGACAGGTTGGATGAAAAGATTTGCTTCGATGCTGTACAGCTCTATGATACTCTGACTGTGTGGGTGAGGGGGCAAAGTGAGAAAGGCTAAGCAAGGCAGGGATGGTTTGAGCATCCTTGTAGAGAGCACTAAGAGAGTGAGCAAGGAGCCCTGAGATGGACCTGGCCCAATTGTTCTCCTTCAATCTTCCGGTGTAGGTGAAGATTGCATTGTGGAATATCTGTTAAAATTAACTGTACCTGTTTGTTCAAAGACCACAAACTAATTTCACTCTCTCTGCAACCGCACAAAATCACAGGGGAGATTTAGTTGCTTTATATAACGGATGAATGTCCGATGATTGAGATCTGTCAACAACAACTGATATCGCCCCCTCCCTGAAAATGTAATTACCAACAATTGAACAGATAGTTTTCACTTACTACCATTTCCTCACAATCTTCGGAGTTCCTGGTAAGAAGCTGAAGCAGGTTGTGTTATCCTTTCAATCCCACTTTCACTCTGTTCTTTCCCCTGATATATCTCTCAGTGTATAAACCCTCCCTCTTTCTCTACTCATACTGGATCCAGTTTCAGGTGTTCCTACAAGAAACAGCTCATGCTGTAATTTGTGAATTTTAGTTTAGTTCCATGAGGACATGAGGAATCTGTGGCCTGACGTGTGCTAAATGGTCCTTGTCTGGGAGGAACAGGTACTTTCAGATTTCTGGATCCCAAAGCTCTCTCCGACTGGGTTTTTATTGCTATGTGTCTGGGTCTGTTGCTGGGACATGGGCCTGGATATGATGTTGGTCAGTGGGATCAGGCAGGTCGATGGGATAGTGCCCGGTCCACGTGCTCACGCACCTGAACGATCTTCACAGTGGGACCAAGAGCTGGTCACCCAAGTCACATGGTGCCAGGGCTGAAAATGTGTTGCTGGAAAAGCTCACCTGGTCAGGCAGCATCCAAGGAACAGGAAATTCGACGTTTCGGGCACAACAGTGAAGCACACGGTGAGGGCAGGTGTCCACTGGAGGAGGGTCAGGCTGTGAACAACAGGTCAGCTCCGGCCGTCATTGTACAGGGCTGTGGGCATGAGCAGGCAGCTGAGGGGAAGTGGGATTGTGTAAATATCCTTCAGCTGTGGGGAGGCAGCATTGAGGGTTCAGAACTTTAATTGTTGATGTAGCAGTTTAAGACCGTGAACTTGTCTCCTGTGACAAGGCCATTTTCACAAACCCCTTTGCCAAGGTGGAGATATCATCCACCCCATCCAGGGCAGGCCCAAAGCCGAGGAGTGAGCTCTCCCCTGTGTCTCAGTTATCGTGTAGAGTTAGCAGAGGTGGGCAGTAGATGTGGACATGTCTGGTCAATGTGGTTGACGTGCTGCAAGAGGCTGGGTGAGAGAACGAGGATCTGTGGAGGTGTGTCCAAACTGACTCTGATGGAGGAGGAGATGTTGCAGTTGGTCACTCACCTGGAGACCCACTGGGAGGCTGGAGACTGAGGCACAGGTGGGGCAGGAGGGTGTACACGAGGTGAGATTCAGAAGGAGCAAGCTTACTCCAGGAAGGAAGGGCAGAAGAAGGGAGATACTGTCACCATTGGCAGAGGGAGAATGTTGGCATCTCCTCTGAAATGGAGGCATTTGTGACTCTGTTCAACTGATTTCACAGAGAGGGCATTTGTCCTCTTAAATGATCACAGATGAAGATGTCATCACTATTAATCTCTTTTTTATAACAGATTAACAGTTGGTCCCTGTAACCACTCCTCAGTGAGCAGCGTTGCCCACTGAGGGGGGACAGGGAGATATACAGGGGCTTTGGGCTTGTGTCTGATGAAGCATCACATCTTGATGGGATGTGCACATCTGCTGAGGGGTAGGGGGTTGGGGGGTAATGGTCACAAGCACATCCCAATCCCTGGTGGAGGCTGATCGTGCAGCCCTCAGACACTGACAACAATGGTGGAAGCTGACGAGATGCTGTGCCCCAGTCTGATGGTGATGAGCCTCTGGAGCTGTCTGTTGTGTGACAGATACTTGATGTGCAATTGGCTGAGCTTCAGAAGTGCTTGTACAACCTCAAATGGACAGTGCAGGAGATGATCCAGGCCAGGAACACAGTGAGCACGTTTCACAGGTGCATGCAGTGTCCTCGGTTGGGAAGTTGCCAATACACTGATTCCGAACAAACACCTCAAGCAGGTGCTGTGGTATGTACATTCTGATTTGCAATAGGGTTATGGTGGGTGTTAGAGTTCGTGTTAGGGTTAGGTCTCGGGTTGGGGCTGGGTTTCTGTCTCAAATTTGTGTGAGAGTTAGGGTTAGGTCTCGGGTTACAGTTTGGATTAGGTTCAGGTTAAGCGTTTGTGTTATAGTTGGCATTGGTGCTAGGATAGGGGTGGGTATATGGTTAGGCCGAGGGTTAGTGTTGTGGTTAGGATTAGGCTTAGGTCCATGGTTTGGGTTATGATTCGGATCAGTGTTGGGCCAAGGCAGTGTTCGGGTTATGGTTAGGTTTAGGTTTAGTATTGTATTTTGAATTAAATTTAGGTCAATGATTAGGGCTGTGTTTATAATTAGGATTAAATTTAGGCTCTAATTAGGATTGGGGTCAGGGTTAGCTTCAGGGTTGAATTTGAGGATTGAAATAGGTTACAGTTTTGTGTTAGGAACAGGTTATGGTTATGGTAAGGATTTGGGTTTGGGCTGGATTTGGTTTGGGTTATGTCTTGGGACAGGTCTAGGGTTAGGGTTAGTGTTAGTGCAATCCATTGCATATTCACAGAGACCAAAGTGCAATGGGATCAGGCTTTGTGTTCAGGTTCAGGTCAGGTTTCAGGTTTCAGTTGGGTTTTGCTTCAGGGTTTTGGCTCAGATTAGGGTTATTCATTGTGTTGGCACTAAGCTCAAGAAGCAAGAGACACGAGGATGGAGCTATCCAAAGTCATTATCAGGTCATTAGTCCTCTGCCTGGAAAGTATGGAGGGCCAAGTGAGCCTCAGAGTGGGACATGTGGAGGAGCAGTCACCATCAGGAAGTACCTGTCAGGGCATTCCTGATGGGGACAGTTACTCCTCTACCCTCTGCCACTGACGCCAGTGCTTCAGAGAGCCATGGTCTTGAAGGAGGTTCCTGGCACTGGTCAGGACAGTCTCACGATGTCAGGGTCTAGACAGACTCTGCCAAACAGAGGACCACCACCGAGGCCATTCCAGACAAAGGGATATTAGAGTCAGCCCGCCTGCCTCCAGGACCACTGGCAGCACATGGGGAAGGCTACAGTGCAGCAGGCAGGAACAATGTAAGAAATCACACTGAGTCCAAAGTTGGAGGGCTTGAGTGACAGGGAGAAGCTGAATAGGATCCCTGGAGCATCGGAGGCTGAAGGATGAACTTATAGAGGTTTATAAAATCATGAGGTCATGGATAGGTAAATAGGGAAGGTCTTTTCCATCACAGCATAGAGGAGTCCAAAACTAGAGGGCATAGATTTAAGATGCGAGGGGAAAGATTTTAAAAATAATTAAGGAGCAATTTTTTCATGCACAAGGTGGTGTGTGTGTGAAATGAGCTGCCAGAGGAAGTGGTGCAGGCTGGTACAATCACAGCATTCAAAAAGCATCTGGATGGGTATATGAACAGAAAGGGTCGAGAGGGATATGGGCCAAGTGCTTACAATTGATACTAGATTAATTTAGGATATCTGATCAGTATGGACAGGTTGGATGAAAAGATTTGCTTCGATGCTGTACAGCTCTATGATACTCTGACTGTGTGGGTGAGGGGGCAAAGTGAGAAAGGCTAAGCAAGGCAGGGATGGTTTGAGCATCCTTGTAGAGAGCACTAAGAGAGTGAGCAAGGAGCCCTGAGATGGACCTGGCCCAATTGTTCTCCTTCAATCTTCCGGTGTAGGTGAAGATTGCATTGTGGAATATCTGTTAAAATTAACTGTACCTGTTTGTTCAAAGACCACAAACTAATTTCACTCTCTCTGCAACCGCACAAAATCACAGGGGAGATTTAGTTGCTTTATATAACGGATGAATGTCCGATGATTGAGATCTGTCAACAACAACTGATATCGCCCCCTCCCTGAAAATGTAATTACCAACAATTGAACAGATAGTTTTCACTTACTACCATTTCCTCACAATCTTCGGAGTTCCTGGTAAGAAGCTGAAGCAGGTTGTGTTATCCTTTCAATCCCACTTTCACTCTGTTCTTTCCCCTGATATATCTCTCAGTGTATAAACCCTCCCTCTTTCTCTACTCATACTGGATCCAGTTTCAGGTGTTCCTACAAGAAACAGCTCATGCTGTAATTTGTGAATTTTAGTTTAGTTCCATGAGGACATGAGGAATCTGTGGCCTGACGTGTGCTAAATGGTCCTTGTCTGGGAGGAACAGGTACTTTCAGATTTCTGGATCCCAAAGCTCTCTCCGACTGGGTTTTTATTGCTATGTGTCTGGGTCTGTTGCTGGGACATGGGCCTGGATATGATGTTGGTCAGTGGGATCAGGCAGGTCGATGGGATAGTGCCCGGTCCACGTGCTCACGCACCTGAACGATCTTCACAGTGGGACCAAGAGCTGGTCACCCAAGTCACATGGTGCCAGGGCTGAAAATGTGTTGCTGGAAAAGCTCACCTGGTCAGGCAGCATCCAAGGAACAGGAAATTCGACGTTTCGGGCACAACAGTGAAGCACACGGTGAGGGCAGGTGTCCACTGGAGGAGGGTCAGGCTGTGAACAACAGGTCAGCTCCGGCCGTCATTGTACAGGGCTGTGGGCATGAGCAGGCAGCTGAGGGGAAGTGGGATTGTGTAAATATCCTTCAGCTGTGGGGAGGCAGCATTGAGGGTTCAGAACTTTAATTGTTGATGTAGCAGTTTAAGACCGTGAACTTGTCTCCTGTGACAAGGCCATTTTCACAAACCCCTTTGCCAAGGTGGAGATATCATCCACCCCATCCAGGGCAGGCCCAAAGCCGAGGAGTGAGCTCTCCCCTGTGTCTCAGTTATCGTGTAGAGTTAGCAGAGGTGGGCAGTAGATGTGGACATGTCTGGTCAATGTGGTTGACGTGCTGCAAGAGGCTGGGTGAGAGAACGAGGATCTGTGGAGGTGTGTCCAAACTGACTCTGATGGAGGAGGAGATGTTGCAGTTGGTCACTCACCTGGAGACCCACTGGGAGGCTGGAGACTGAGGCACAGGTGGGGCAGGAGGGTGTACACGAGGTGAGATTCAGAAGGAGCAAGCTTACTCCAGGAAGGAAGGGCAGAAGAAGGGAGATACTGTCACCATTGGCAGAGGGAGAATGTTGGCATCTCCTCTGAAATGGAGGCATTTGTGACTCTGTTCAACTGATTTCACAGAGAGGGCATTTGTCCTCTTAAATGATCACAGATGAAGATGTCATCACTATTAATCTCTTTTTTATAACAGATTAACAGTTGGTCCCTGTAACCACTCCTCAGTGAGCAGCGTTGCCCACTGAGGGGGGACAGGGAGATATACAGGGGCTTTGGGCTTGTGTCTGATGAAGCATCACATCTTGATGGGATGTGCACATCTGCTGAGGGGTAGGGGGTTGGGGGGTAATGGTCACAAGCACATCCCAATCCCTGGTGGAGGCTGATCGTGCAGCCCTCAGACACTGACAACAATGGTGGAAGCTGACGAGATGCTGTGCCCCAGTCTGATGGTGATGAGCCTCTGGAGCTGTCTGTTGTGTGACAGATACTTGATGTGCAATTGGCTGAGCTTCAGAAGTGCTTGTACAACCTCAAATGGACAGTGCAGGAGATGATCCAGGCCAGGAACACAGTGAGCACGTTTCACAGGTGCATGCAGTGTCCTCGGTTGGGAAGTTGCCAATACACTGATTCCGAACAAACACCTCAAGCAGGTGCTGTGGTATGTACATTCTGATTTGCAATAGGGTTATGGTGGGTGTTAGAGTTCGTGTTAGGGTTAGGTCTCGGGTTGGGGCTGGGTTTCTGTTTCAAATTTGTGTGAGAGTTAGGGTTAGGTCTCGGGTTACAGTTTGGATTAGGTTCAGGTTAAGCGTTTGTGTTATAGTTGACATTGCTGCTAGGATAGGGGTGGGTATATGGTTAGGCCGAGGGTTAGTGTTGTGGTTAGGATTAGGCTTAGGTCCATGGTTTGGGTTATGTTTCGGATTAGTGTTGGGCCAAGGCAGTGTTCGGGTTATGGTTAGGTTTAGGTTTAGTATTGTATTTTGAATTAAATTTAGTTCAATGATTAGGGCTGTGTTTATAATTAGGATTAAATTTAGGCTCTAGTTAGGATTGGGGTCAGGGTTAGCTTCAGGGTTGAATTTGAGGATTGAATTAGGTTACAGTTTTGTGTTAGGAACAGTTTATGGTTATGGTAAGGATTTGGGTTTGGGCTGGATTTGGTTTGGGTTATGTCTTGGGCCAGGTCTAGGGTTAGGGTTAGTGTTAGTGCAATCCATTGCATATTCACAGAGACCAAAGTGCGATGGGATCAGGCTTTGGGTTCGGGTTCAGGTCAGGTTTCAGGTTTCAATTGGGTTTTGCTTCAGGGTTTTGGCTCAGATTAGGGTTATTCATTGTGTTGGCACTAAGCTCAAGAAGCAAGAGACACGAGGATGGAGCTATCCAAAGTCATTATCAGGTCATTAGTCCTCTGCCTGGAAAGTATGGAGGGCCAAGTGAGCCTCAGAGTGGGACATGTGGAGGAGCAGTCACCATCAGGAAGTACCTGTCAGGGCATTCCTGATGGGGACAGTTACTCCTCTACCCTCTGCCACTGACGCCAGTGCTTCAGAGAGCCATGGTGATGAAGGAGGTTCCTGGCACTGGTCAGGACAGTCTCCCGATGTCAGGGTCTAGACAGACTCTGCCAAACAGAGGACCACCCCCGAGGCCATTCCAGACAAAGGGATATTAGAGTCAGCCGCCTGCCTCCAGTACCACTGGCAGCACATGGGGAAGGCTACAGTGCAGCAGGCAGGAACAATGTCAGAAATCACACTGAGTCTGTATGGGAGAACACGGGGAATAATTTATGATGTCTTTACAGGAATGGTATTGCTGATAACCTTCATTAAATACATCCACATGAGGATGGATGTGTAATTACTGTTTTACTCATTTGGATGGTCTTATGGATGGATATTGACTTGATGTTTTACTGACCAGGGCTTGTAGATGGTGTGTGTCCCAACATCCTTTTCAGTACCTGCCTTTTCTGTGACATAAAACAATGGCCGTGCCACTGGTCAGAACTTGAGGTGACATTGTGGAGTTCAGCAGGATGTTAATCCTTTTGATAGATCGCCTTGTTGCTTGTGTGAATCTTATTGCAATGCCACTCAACATGTGATCTCATGTGACTCACTGGGGTCATGAGCCATCTCTTTAATAGACAGCCCTTCCCTCCCAGAATCTATCTCTCCAATGGCTGTGGTACATTGCCCACGATGGAACCGAGGGCTGTTGAAGGTTGTATGGGTCATGACCCCTCCATGGAATATACACACATACCTGTAGAAGCCTTTGTTGATAATTGTTGATTAATTAGACACTTAGGGAGTGAGCCCCTTTAATATTTACAAATGTCCCTGGTTGTCTCACTGAAACCTCAGCAGTAACATGCCTGTAATCGATGACACCTTCCAGTTTTGAGGATCCAGCAAGATTCCTGAATCCTGTGGCCATCTTCCTGCCTGGTGAACCTCATCTGTGGTGAAAGTGATGTAGGTGTGAGCACACCAAACCCTTGACAATGTCCCCATCTTGAACAGTGTTGTACAGGAGCTTACAGCCCACTGTAAAGATCTCAGTCTAATCCTTACAAAGAGCTGGAGGCACGAGAGCTCAGTGCCACGGGTGACCATTAAAACTCAGAACTCTGAATACCCAGTCACACTGATGTGTCACAAAGAGACATCACTGACTCCCTGGAGAGACACACTCTGTGCAGACACTAGGACTCCAGATGCTGCAGATAGTTTGTCCTCTGTTTGTAAACTCAAGGCACTGATTGTATAGTCCCCTTTCAAGCTGCTGTTATTCTCAATGGTTTCCTTACACAGGACTAGGTCCATTCTGTCCCTGTTATACAGAGCCCACCTGCCCCTGGCTATCTACCCTCTTCAACGTTCTTGCCTTGACCTCCTCCCCTTTTATAATCCCCGTGGGGACAGCTGCCTCCTGACTCCTGTTTGAGTCTCAGAATCAAGAACAGCCCTACCCCGAGGCCACAACCCCACCCCCCACCTCTTCTGGTATGTTTTCCTCATGTGCTAAATGACCAACAAAATGTTGTCAAAATAACATCGAACTCAATACTTGCACCTTCATGGGGAAAATCAGTGATTCTTTCCAGCCACTCAGCTTGCAAAGACTTTGATGGATTTTTATCCGTCTCAGTGCCCTGGCATAACATTGCTGGAAAACCCTCTCCCCATTCTGTTGTTGTCTGTGCAACCTCTGTAATGGAGAATGGATCCCATACAATTGTGGTCAGTTGGGCTCACAATGAGCTTCAATGTGTTTATCTTAATCAACATTTAAAGGAGGCAGCCCCTCCCACCCCCTCCCCACCCTTTTGTTTACTTATAGACTGGCATCAGGCAATGTGGTGCGGGTTACACACACTCAATCCATCTCTGTAAATGGATTCTAGTTTGAGAAAGAAATTTGCTTCATTCCAATCTGTGTAATATTTCTACATATTTGTGAGTTTGCCTGATGGGAAATCTCAATAAATACATGATGAACAGAATAATATCATAATATTTATTGTCAGATGACATCAGTGGGAAGAAACGCGTGCGGTATGAAACTCAACGTAGATCTATTGGGTCAAATGACCTGGATACATGGCATAATTTCCAAACAATGTTGTGTTATTAACCTGGAGATTCTGCTCTTTTCTTTGTAGCTAACCTCCAGACAATTGTCCTTCTAATTCATGGAGGCTGTGGTCTCTCCAAAGGGATCACTCTTTATTTGGTAGGTATGACAGTAATCTCCTGGTCATTATTTCCAATGTGATAATTTACTTCATACTTTCCTACTATATCCCATTTTCATTTCTACACTTCACCTCAATAAGGAGCATCAATGTGGTTATCAACTACACAGCTGTTGACTGCTCTGTTTGGCTCACGGTCGCTTTCACGGTCGATCGTTTTGTCCTCATTTGTTGCCAGAGGTTGAAGTCAAAGTATTGTAGGGAGGAAACTGCAGCTGTGGTGATAGTGACCATGTGTGTTGTGTTCTCACTCAAAAATATTCCCTTGTATTTTGCTGTTGGGCCAATCTATATAATTAACAATGTGGAGTGGGGCTCTCATTTCAAAACGGACTACTTTATCTTACCAAGATGGGTCACTTTTGACTGACTTGACACAATTTTAAATCCACTATTGCCATTCTTTCTCATTTTACTGCACTTACAATTCAACACATTGTGATTGCGAATCAAACCCCCAGAGCACTGCAAGGTCAACGCAATACCCAGAACAGCGACGATCCAGAGATGCAGAGCCGAAGGAAATCCATCACTTTACTGTTCGCCATTTCTGGCACTTTCATCGTGCTGTGGATGCCATATGCTGTGTTCTTCATTATTTCGAGACATACAGATACGTTTTATGTGCCAGATAATTATACTAATCCCTTACTGAGCTCCTGGACAAACACATTGGTTTATGCCTTGGCTCAGTCTAAATTCACAGAAAATTTGAGAAATGCCATAATGTATCCATTTCTTGCAATTATTCAATGTGTCAAATATTCTTTTAAGTCGTGACTGCAAACAAAGTTGTCAAATATTCACATCAATCTACTGAATACAATTCTGTCCTCATATGTTTATACTAATTACAAGTAACAGTCTTGGCTCTGTGGTGATATTCTCACAGGGTCATGTGATCAAGCATATGATTGAGGCTGACAGAATTCCACTTCAGATGAGTTGGTAACACAACACCAGTCCACGTTCCTCATTGGATGTAACATTTTCCACAGCTCTCCTTTGAGGACAAGCAGTGAAGTCACCCATGGTCTTCTGGCAAATATTTATCCTCCAACCAACATCACTGACAGCAGATTGCTTAATCATTTCTCTTATTGCTGAATGTGAGGTCTCTCGGTGTACAGATTCACTGCTACATTACAGCAATGACTCATTTTTTAAACTACTTTGTGGGTTGTGCAGATTTTGTTTACTGCTGACCAGGCCAACATTTTTTGCTTGTCCCTAGTTGCCCTCGAGAAGGTGATGATGAGCTGCCATCTTGAACCACTGCAGCCCATCTGCTGAGGGTTGACCCACAGTGCTATAAGAGCAGGAATTCCAGGATTTTGACCCAGCAACAGTAAGGGATGTATTTCCAAGTCAGGTTGGTGAGAGGCTTGGTTGGGAATTTGGAAGTTGTGGTGTTCCCATGTTTATGCTGCCCTTATCCATCTGGACTGAAGGTTTTGGGTTTGGAAGTTGCTGTCTGAGGAATTTTGTTGAATTTGTGCAGTATATTTGAGGAACTCCTGTGGAGATGTGCTGCAGCTGAGATGACTAACCTCCAACAACCACAAAAGAAATACCCCCACAGATGCTGGTATTCTTTCACAAGGTGTTTGGAAATAAGGGACCAGCGTCACTGTTTTATAGTCAGAGATCTGCATTCAAAGCAGAGCTGAAATGATTATTTTTCCTGTCAGAAGGGTCATGGATCACATCCACAAGTAACCACTTGCCTTTCCTGATTTTTATACCTGCACAACTTATTCTACATTTTCAAAGCTAAACTCATCACTCAATACTGCACCAAGAACATCCTTAACGAAGAGAGATGTCCCATCACCTTTTCCGAGCATCCTGACCTTTTAAAATGTAAAATGCCCTTTAGTATCCAGGTACTGACCGCGGTCACCTAGTAACCATGTTTCTGTCAGGACAATGAGATCATGCATCGTTAATCGTATCTTTGCAAACAGTTCATTGTTTTTGTTATAAATGCGTCACACATTCAGAGAAAGAGTGTGTGTTTCCTTGTTTTTTTTCCATTTTTTCAATTTCTTGCCTGATTTGATGGTACATTCTTCTGCCTATCCTGCCACAGGCTGGTTATCATTTCCAAATTGTTACCTTGTTCGATTATCTCATATTTTCCTTTTGATTTATCACATCCCTGTTCACGTGACCATTTCCATAACAATGTTTTTTTTAAAGCGCTCTCTCCCATCCTCGTTTTACCAACCGAGATGTGGAGCACATGCAGTGTTGAGCATTATGGGTAGGAAGGAAATATAGGAAATGAATATTCAGTCAGAGGAAGACAAGTTGATCAGGATCAAACTGAAAGAGGCCTGGTACACAAGGCTGAATGCTAACTGTCACTATAGAATCCAGAGCAACACTCAAAACAGCCAATATGATATCAATCCATCATAAAAATTGATGGAATATAGGTAAAAGGGACGAATTATTCAACTGTTGAGAGCTTTTTTTTTTATCAGCCAACACCTGAAATAACTCCACAGAAGTCGGTATCCCATCATCAAGTCACCCTTTATTTACACGTGGACAGTCCTTGACACTGGTCCAGTTCCCCCAGAGCCCACTCTCAGAGTGAACAGAATGTATGACATGCTTGTTTTTTTTATTTTATTAAACAATTCATAGCTTACAAAACAATTGACATTAACAGCTGTATACAGAGAAACAACAATTTTACAAGGGAGAGGAGCAGCAAAGCCAAGCCCAAAAGCTAAGTTTTCAGGGAAATGAGGACAAACCTCAAATCCCAGTTTCAATCATTACAAAGCAGTAACAATGACATTTGTACAGACAAGACAGTCTAATTACATAAAAAACAGTGCATACAATACAGACCCCAGCAAGCCTTCCCATCCCTCCCACCTTCCAGACCCTCGAAGGCAGCCCACCCCTACAGGCCTTACATTTCTCTGTCCACCCCATGCCCCTTTCAGTTCTGGGTCTGCCCTGACACACCTTCTCACCACCTCGAGGACAGCCCGTCCTATGACCCCAATACACCTCCCTCCACCTTCACCAGGATGACAGGATGGCCTACCCACCATCTGGTTTCCCTGACCATCCTTAGCACCTTCCGACCACTTCAAGAACAGCCCGTCCTGCGTCCCCAACACACCCCACGTCCCCGCCCACACCCCCCCACCCCCTCAGGACGACAGGACGCCCTACACACCATCTGGCTTCTCTAACCGCCCTTAGCACCCTTCAAATGGAGCTGGGTAGCAGAAACTGAACTGATAATGCCGTGGCTTTAAGAGGTTATTCTGTTCTGTTTTTTATTTGAGTACAAGTTTTAAGGTTGATGTGATTAGAAGTCTACCGGACCACTCGAGTAAACAGATTGTGAGACCTTGGTTTAATTTTTAAAAGTTGGAACAATAGCAGCAGCCTGGATGGGTGTGGTCAAATTCCCACAGAACAAGGATCTTTAGCTTAGTTTTCAGCAGTTGCTTTTAGGTCTTGAAGAAGTGGCAGCTATTTTTTCCCTCTCTTGGTTACAGTCAAAAGCTGCTACGAGAGTTGCATGTGGACAATCTGTGTACTGAATTTGCCTTTTCCAAGAGTGAGTTTATGGCATGTTCCTGTAGAGGAACATTTAATTAGTAATACTTACTGTATCTATTATTCTGTTAAGGTTTCAAATGGAGTTAAATTATTCCAAATACCCACACAAACTGGGGACTCTTGTCAGGATCAAAATCTCTAATTCCAGTCTGGGTTTAGGATTATTAAACCCAAAGGTAAGAGTTTGTGAGTTTTATTTTGGTTGAATTTGGGTGGAGTAAACAAGGTATACCTTGTGTAATCGAGGCTCTTTCAGTCACTAACAGTTTCCTGGGGGTGGAAGAGCTAAAAAGCTGCACCAGGATGTACAGCCTGGCCAGGGGTTGGTTGAGATGAAATTGACAGAACTCTTTAAAGGATTTACTTGTGAGGGTAAGGTTTACTGATGTATGCCAGGAGGATCAGGTAAAATAATTACAATTTCAAGCGCTATGGAAGCAAATCAATCTTTGATGGTGAGAGATGAGGAGGTATGTAATTCAGAAGCGGTATTACCAGAAAAGGTGGTAACTTGTGGAAGTCATTGTGAGTAGAGCAGTGTTCTGTTATATAAAGTGAGGTTGGAATGTCCAGTGAAAAGAGAAGAAGTGGTGGTAAGTGTAATAGAGAAATTCTCGGTGACAAGAATTCAGTTTATCCTTGGTAATGATATAACTGGATCACAAGTGAAGCCAACTGTGGTTAAAAAGCCAGTTGAAAACCAAGCAACTGAGGTGTAACAGGAAGTACATTGTGGCATTTTTCCTGACTGTGTGACAACAAGGTCACAAAAGCACAGGTTGTAGCAGGAGGAGAAATCCACGAATAAAAATAAGCAAGTTGATTTTCCTTTGTCAGAGATGATGTTGATCAAATGGTTGAGAAAAAGAAAACAAGAATAGTTGAGGACAAAGTGGATATTCTTAGTTCAGAGAAATTATTTGACTTACACCAGAAAGATGATAAACTAAAGCAGTTGTATCAAAAAGCATGCAGAAAAGAAGAATCTGAGTGTGTCCCTGTGTGTCACTCATATAAATGAAGTCTTGATGAGGAAAAGGAGACCATCACACATTCAGGTGGGTGAGAAATGGGTAGAAGTTCATCAAATTGTTTCAGTGGTGTTTAGAAAGGAGCTCTTCCAGTTAGCACATGAATTCCCAGTAGGAGGTCATCTAGGAATAAGAAAGCCAAAAGCCAAAATACAAAAACATTTTTCTTGGCCTGGACTGCATGAGGATATGGTTGAATTTTGTTCGGCATGTCAAACATGTCAGGTAATTGGGAAACCTCAGACAGTGATAAAGCTAGCACCCTTAATACCCATCCTCACACTTGAAGAATCTTTTACAAGTGACATAACTGATTGTGTAGGGCCCTACCTCAAACAAACAGTGGGGTTCAGTGTTTATTGACCATAACCGATGTTTCCAATAGATTTCCAGAGGCTGTTCATTATGCTGTATCACAGCTAAAAGGATTGATGAAGATCTACTCAAACTGTTTACTAGATAGGGGCTACCTAAAGAACTTCAGTTGGATCAAGAATCAATTTTTGCATCAATGTTATTCAAAGAAGGTATGGATAACTTAGAAACAAAACAATTCAAATCCACGGAATACCATCCAGAATCATAGGATGACAACAGACGTTAAACACCATGTTGAGGGCTGTTAGTTAAAACTGTTCAGAGGATTGGAATAAAGGAACTCCATTTTTACCATTTACAATTAGGGATGCACGTAATAAATTCTCTACATTCATTCCATTTGAAAGAGCTTTTTGGCCAGGAGGTAAGAGGTACCTCAATTAATTACTAAGGCATTGGTCACTGGTTCCCTTCCAGTGGAAAATTGAAATGACCTGAATGCATTATTACAAACACATAGGAAGATATGTGGGAATAAGCTGGGAAGTGCCAATCTGATTATGCTTGATGTAGATAGAGGGAATGCTGTTCCCATTGAGCAACATCCAATTAGACTTAACCCTCCAAAGTTGGGACAGGTTCAAAAAGAGATTGAATGAAGGCTCAGAGACTATATATGTTGAGTGAGTAACAGTGAATGCAGCTCACTCATAGCAATGGTGCCAAAACCAGATAGCACTCATTGATTATGGGTGGACTATCACCAAGTCAAAATCTCATTCATATCCTCTTCCATGTTTGGAAGACTGTAGTGAGAATGTGTGACAAGCAACTTATATGTCTAAGGTGGACTTACACAGAAGACACAGGCAGGTACCTTTATCAGAATGAGTGAAGGAAATTTCAGCTGTCATGATGCCAAAAGAATTTTTTCAGTTCAAAGACATGAAAAACCCAGCAGCCACATTTCAAAGGCTAACCAATAAAGACACTTTCTGATCACCCAATTATGTCAATGGTCTGGTGATTTTTATTCACTCATGGAAAGAGCATTCGGAGGATCTATTGGAATTGCTCAAATTCCTTCAGGAGTCAGGTGATCAATCGCATTAAGAGTGAGTTCACAAAAGCCCATGTCACATTCCTGGGCCTTGTTGTTGGACATGGACAGATGGCCCCATGGGATGTGAAAACAAAGGTTATTGGGGATATTGCCGTACCATTGATACAGTAGGAAGTCCTATATTCCTGGGGCTGAGTGGTTTTTATCAGAAGTTCTTGTTGAAGTTTAGCAGTGTGTTTGCTCTGATGACTAACTTATTGAAGAAGGACAGAAATCTTCAGTGAATGGAGAACTGTCAGAAAACAGTTGACAGCCTGAGAGCTGTGTTAACCACAGCCCCAGTGTTAGCCACACCGAATTACACAAAGCCATTCAAAGTGGCTATTGATGTGAGTGATGTGGGTGTCAGTGCTGTTCACTTGTGAGAAGATGCTGAGAACATCTATTGGGTATTTTTCCAAAAAAATGAATAATGATCAGCAGAAATACATCATAGCTGAAAAGGAGACTTTGAGCTTGGTGCTGGCATTGCAACATTTCAACATTTATATTGTCAGGAATGTTTCTGAGACAATTGTACACACTGATCATAATCCAATCATAATAATAAAAAATCCAGACTATTTTGGTGGAGTTTATTATTGCAGCCATTCAATGTAAAAATCCTCCACGTGGCAGGATGAGAAAATATAATTGCCAAAGTGTTGTTATCACTTTGTTGAAGGGGGTAGATGGTGTTTGTTGGTGGGATCAAACAGCCTAAAACATTTGTTAATAGTGTGTGTTCACATGCTTAGAGTCAATGTAATGCATACATTTTGTAGGATATCAGTAGTGCATAATGAGAGGTTTTTAAAAATGAAGTCATCTTGGTGTATTGATGGCTTATTTATGTCAAGGGGACCAGGTGTGTCAATGGTGTGGCTTTGAAAGGTGTATTTTAATCCTTATTTTTAATTGAAGCAAAGTTGAGACAAAGGTGCTGGGAAATCTATTCCAAAGGCAATAAAGTAAATAAATTTTGAGACATCCTTTTTTATAAAATTGGAAAAATAGCACCAGGCTGAATGGGTGGGGTCAGGTTCCCACAATACCAGGATTTTAGTTTTACCTTTCTGCAGTTGTTGGAGTCTTGAAGCTGGGTGTGGAAGCTCTTATTCCTCTCTCTGTTACAGCTAGAAACTGTACACGATTGGATGTGAGACGAACTGTTTTCCTGAATACACCTTTGCCAAGGGGGAGTTTATGGAATGTTGATGTATTGGAACAGTTACTTAATAGCTAATATATCCATCATTTTTAAGCGTTTTGGTACAGGTACAATTAAGCCAATTCTTTTATTTTTACTTTGCCTGTATTTTAACTGTTGTGCAAAAGTAAAGTGTGTTTTGCTTAATATTAATTAGTTTAACCAATCAAATTGCATCTGGAATGCAACACCTTCCACTTACATCTAAAAGAAGAAAATAGTTCAGGTCGAGACGATTTTCTCAGCGTACCTTGAGAGGTCTGGTCTGTAATACAAGACAGAAAGGTACTGCTGGGGATATGATAAACAGACCCCAACAGGAAGGGATGTAGTCTGTATCCAAGACTAAACCACTAGGTAAGGCCAGAGACTTCCAAAGTAATAAAATGACAAATCTAAAGGCCCTGTATTTGAATGTGCACAGCATTCAGTACGAGACAGATGAACTGAGGGCATGAATAGAAATAAATAAATAAAATCTGAAAGCCGTTACTGAGTCACAGCTGCAGGATGACACAGACTGGGACCTGAATATTGAAAGATATGGGATATTTAGGAGGAACAGGAAGTTGGGAAATTTGGGTGTGGTCATGTGGACAGTTAATTAATGACAGTGTTAGCACAGCAGAGAGAGACGAGCTCAGTTTCAAAAACCAGAAAGTAAAAGTGGTTTGAGTAGAGGCAAGAAATGATAAAGGCCATAAGACACTGGTGGGAGTGGTGTACAGGCCCCGAACAATAACCACATGTGAGGGTGGTGTATAAAAGGAGAAACAATGGGCACCTTGTCAGAAAGGTGCAGTGGTAGTAAGGCAAGGTGGCAATCTACAGATAGACTGGAAAATCAGAAGGTGAGAGAAAGTATATCTCAGTCACAGCTTACACAATGTGACTTAAAGTTGAGGGAAAAGGGAATGAGTCAAAGGCAAGTATTTTAAACTGAATTAAGAGCAATTAAGTGGGCAAGAAAGCAAGGCTAGCTAAAGTCATAAAAAATCACACAACATCAACTAAAGTTGAAGTTGAACTGCTATAAATGAAATAGCAGGAGATTTTTGCAACATAAAAATTGGGTGTTGCATTTCTTTGACCCGTGTGATACAATGTGGCTGTTTGAAGAAGTGAGGGCGGTATTTGAGACGAAGTGATACAATAATGTTGAGTTGAAGAAATACTGCATGATAACAGTCTTCTGAGTGGATAAGGTGAAGAGTGCTAACAATCTATTAGAGAATGCAGGGCAGCAACTGAAGTGAGAATCTTCCAGAGCTTGCAGACAGAATGTATCCATCTCACTTTCTCTCTTTCCTTTTTTCAGTGTTGGAAAAGATGTCAAAAAAAGGTTAAAATTAAAACAAAACAAAAAATGTTGAAGATTAGTCTGATCAAACATTGAATGAAAGAATCACTGTCACCTGACTAAAATGGGATGTAATTGTTGTTAAAATTAAAAACTCGGTGAGAGAATGGTTTTCCACTTTATGATCTGGACTTCTGATCTCTTGCATTTTGCTTGCCCTGTCGATGACCTTTTCGCACCCACATTATTCAAGTTTAACCATTTCTCTTCTGTCTGCCTTTATCATGATTGAGTGTGTATATTTGATGTTTTAAAAGATGTACTTTAAATTGCAGAGTAGTTGATTATTAATCTTTTGTTTTTCTCTGTTTTTATTAAAGTTGTGTGTCACAATAAATGAGCTATTTTCAGTTAATGACAAAACCCGGCTGGAATTGCTTTTGTCGGGAGTGGCAGTCAGTCAGGCAAATCATTGCTCACCACATTTTGGCCACATTAGGATTTCGTACATTTCTACACTTTGCAACAACTTGTGTAAGAGTGAGACACAATTATCCGCACTCTCTTCCCAGCTGAGTTGTGACAAATTGAAGTGTCAAATTATGAAAGGGGGAGGTCAACAGAAACTCAGTGGCAGATGTGTAATGGGATACTTCAGAAAATACATAATAGGCACAATCCAACAAGAGAGGCTGAGGGTAACTCAAACAGGTTAAGGCATGACTAACTGAACGGAAAAGCATATCATTGCACAAAGATAGGAACCAGCTCAGAGGACTGCACAAAATATTCAAAAGAGCAAAGTACGATGGAGAGATTAATGAGTAGGGAAAAGTTAGAGTATAACAGAAAGATGGCTAAAAATATAAAAACAGATAGTAAGTCTTTATATAGATATTTTAAAATCAAGTGTTATCAAAATGAAAGTTTGTCCCACAGAAGAGGAATCTCGGCAGGTAAGAAGAAGGCAGATGAATTGAACAGGTATTTTACATCAGAGTTCAATAGAGATGATACAATTAACATGACTAAATATAGTTGCAGTCGGGACACTAAAAGGAAGGAAGAACTCAAGAAAGGTGAAAGCACCAGAAATGAGTCACTGAGCAAATGTTTGGAACTCTGGGTTCAGAAATCTCTGAGTTCTGATGAACCGCATTCTCAAGTCTGAAAATAAATTGCTAGTGATACATTTTATGCTAAATCGTTCAAATATTCACCGGGACTCTGGGAAGGTTCCACGAGATTAGAAGAGAGCAAATGTAATATCATTATTTAAAAAGGGAAGGAGATTGTAAGAAACTACAGGGATATCAGACCCACATCTGTCATAGCAAAGTGTTAGAATCTATTGTTAAACATTTGACAGCAGTGCACTTGGAGAAATCATGTTAATCAGGCAGGGTCAACATTGTTTTGTGTAAAAGGACATTGCGTTTCCCCAATATATTGCAGTTCTTTGAAGAAGCACCATGTACTATAGATAAAGGGGGGTGTCCTATGTCTAGATTTTCAGAAGGTATTTGAGAAAGTGCCATGTCAAAGGCAATTGAGCAAAACAAAGCTTTATAGTGCAAGAAGCAATGTATTGGCATGGACAGAAGATTAGTAAAATAACATGAAGTGGATAGTCAGCATAAATGAATCATTTTCTGGGTAGCAAGAGGTAATGAGTGGTGTGCCACAGGGATCAGTGCAGGTGCTGCAACTGTTTAAAATGCAGCAATAGGGACGATGCAGTGAATGAGGGCATGGTAGCTACATTTGCTGATGGCACAATGTGGGATTGGAATGTAATTTGTGAAGAGGACATAGGGAGACTAAAAAGGGATATAAATAGGTGAGCGTATTCCTTAAAACCTGGCACTGCAGAAGTATTTTGAACAACACTGTCCTATCAGTATTTCGAATGACCTTTTGGTCTACAGGGACTGGCGTCCCCTTCAGGACATTCAACAGAAGATGTACTCAAAGATATCTTGTTATTTCCAAGTACTGGGAGAGAGCACAGCAACAGGAATAATGACCAAAAATGCCCTGGTCCTGCAAGACAGTGATCTCCAACTGCACCGTCTGTGCCATTCATGGACAGGAGAGGAAAGAACACCTTTGACCCTGCTTTTTTCCAGAAAACAATGGGAACTTCTCGGCACTGATCTCTCTCAGGGTCAGAGGCTGATCTTCCTCGTTGTCATGGCTTATTATTTCTGACACATACAACTACAGAAGCTGAATCGACTATTTTAATGGACTGTGTTAGCCTCTTTAAAAATCATATTTGGGATTCCAGATGTAGTCATCTTTAACAATGGACCACAAAGCCACAATTTGTCAATCAGCCTTTTGTCATCCCTCACCATGGTAACACACTGGAAATCAAGTCCTGCTATTCTGGAGTTTTCACAAAAGATGAGGTTTTAAACAGAAATATACAAAATCTCGAAACCACCTGATTTTCAGATGTAGGTTGATAGAAGTCATGGACCAGGTTACATCACTGAACAGGAAATCATTATTTATTACAATTCATTAGAGTCTGGCTGCAGGGAAACAATTCAAGTAAATTCAGTAAACTCTGCAAATTAAACTCTGACCCTTTGTAAACTTAGATGTGGACAGACAGCCAATCATAAACAGAGCAAAATAATTAAGTGGGCTTATGAAAAACTGGGCAAAGCTCTGTAGTTTTAGTTCCCAAGATCTGTTGGGTTGGCTGATATTTCTCCTCCACCTTCCTTTCCCTGAATGTTTCCACTGGTTTGGAAGAGGCACAGGGTGGCTGGTTCACTGCTGAAAATTCTCTAACACAAGCAATTCAAAGGCACAACTTGCAGCATCTGCTTCAAGGAAAGGTCAGCTGGTTTTCTTCAGATTTAAAGTGGCTTCTTGCAGAGAACTGACAGAGAGTGAGGTTTGGGCTGTTGCAGATCTGCTGATGTCTCTTCTGGTCTGACAGACTTCTCTCTCCCTTACCCACAACTGAGCTGTCCACCTCCCTGACAACCAATCACATCGTTGTCGGCAGGCAGAGGATCGTTGTCATCGATGAATGGTCCTTTGTCGAAAACCTCATCAGTTTCTCTTGTCAACAACCCTCAGTTCCAGTTTTTCAGCACACTGTTGGAAAACACAGCTGGATAAACAGTGTTCACAAAAGGTGTCCAATGGTTTCCTTTTAAAATATTTGGTCCTTCTTCTAAGGCCCTGGATTAATGCCGGGACTAAAAGGTAAGGCAGGACAGAGTGTCATGAGCCTTTAGCTCTGGCTGAGGGGACAAAGCACAAAATGGCAACACAAGGCAGAGCTGTCAGCATCCAAGTAAGTTCAGTGAGTGCTGAGAGAGCAGGTGAACAGCCCTGAGATACAGCCTGGGCCAGTCCCTGAGCTTGTTCGTGTGTAAAATTACAACAACATCCCAATGTAAGGTGCCAGTGCAATACAAATTGCAATATGGAAGTGCAGATGCATACAGCCTGTGAATTGGAGAGGGACCTTAATGATGCAGCGAGGCTGGAATGTGTTTCGTACCAAGGTGCATGGATATAGGGTGTGTGCAGACACTGCCCATGGAGTGTACCTTGAGATGTTGGTGCTGAATGTCCACGATGGAGCAGTGAGGTAGAGTCACCAGGCACCTGCTCTGACTTTCATGTCAGGCCTTTCTGGTTTCCAGTTTCTATCCAGCAGTTGGGAGAAGAGAAATTGCAAACCATAGAGGTGAAATTAAATAATAATGAGGGTGATAATGAATGATCATCCATACAAATTGATCTCTCACTGCTCATTGGTGAGAACCCCTTCTCAATGTTCAACATTTAATTGGAAAATGGGAGTTTTTGTCTTGGCATCAAGAAGGTCCTCTCTGGACTTCTCAATGGATTGGCGAAACGTAGGCCCTCATCATTGGGGAGGGCTCCAGTCTGTGTAAATAATGTACACAAGTCTTGGTGATAAATACCTGCAGGGACATATAGTGGAAATGGTTCATTCTATCCTTACTCTAAGGATAGCTACTGAGCATATGCAAAAATGGAATGGAGTCCTCAAGGAAGCAGGATGTGAGGAAGGATTTTATTCCATTCTCCCAGTTTCTCCATCTGTTCTGATTATTCCACATTCCACCAAGGTACCTCTGATAAGTCTTCCCTTTTATTCAACTGATGACTCCCCACCCCATGGTTGAAAGGGTCCTTGGTCATATATTTAACTCATTTCACACATGTCCACATTAATCCCCTTCTCTCCTGAGGATTCCCCTTGTCCTCATATTCCACCCTACCAGTGACTGTGTCCATCGCTCGCTATTTCCACCCCCTCCAGTAACACCTAACACATCTACCCCACCCCACCATGGGCAACATTCCATTTGAGCTGCTCCATCTACAACACACTGGTCCATTTCTCCGTGACTCCTGTCACACTTTTATCAATCCCTAACCACCCTCTCCCTTCATAAGGAACCCACAGTGTATCTTCCCATGTAATTACAGAAGATGCAATAATTGCCCTCTATCCCCTCCCTCCTCACAGCCCGGGGTCCAGAACACACACCTTTCCAGTGAACATCAGCTTCCCTTGTACTTCTTTCCATCTAATCTACTGATTTTGCTGCTCACAATGTAGACTCCTTTACATTAATGAGATTAAACACAGACTGGGTAACTGCTTTGAGGAACATTGCTGCTTTGTCCACAAGAATAATCCTGATCTTCTGTTTGTTTGCCATTTTAATGAACCATCTTGCTCCCGTGTTAACGTTGCTGTCGAAGACCTGCTGCCATGTTTCAGGGAGGCCCAACACAAACCTCATTTTCTGCTTCAGTACTTTCCAGCCTTTAGCATTTAACATTGAGTTCAACATTTTCAGACCATGAACTTTGTCCTCCATTTTGATTATACTCCTTCCTCTGTCGTGTCATTCCCATTCACTCCTCCCTCTGTTCCTTCTTCACTCCATTCCTCCCTGTCTCTGTGTCAGCCTCACTCTGTGATTACTCTCAACTCAATCTTGTTCATTCACATCTGCCTCTGTTCATAAATCTCTCACCCTGTATCACACCCGCTCATTAGGGATTACATTGTAACAAATTTTCAATGGCAGCTTCCATTCTAAATGTGCACTGAGGAATCTTGTGCAGGTTTGAGAGCACGAGATTATATCCACACACACATGAACACACAGAGACAAAGGTTGTTAGAGTTTGCAGCATCCAACAGGAAGGAGAATCCATGGAATGTTTCTCAAAGGGACAAGGATATGGGGAAAGGAGTGAGAGAAATGGGTGTGAGTGGATCATTTTGACAGGAGCCAGGGCAGGTCTGAGAAGGTCAGTGGTCATTTTCCTGCTTCCAGTTCTATAATGTTAATGTTTCTACTCCAGTGTTTGGGCTGTGGCTTATCAAGTGTAAGTCAATCAGTTCTGTTTTTCTTCACCGCTATACATTAAACACAGTGATGTAATCTGTTTACTCCAGTGGCTGGAACTAATTACAACAGTTACATCAGCCTCCTGGGCTCAGTGAGTGTCACTCACCTGGATTCATAAATGGCTTCACTGACTGAGTGAGCTCAGAGTGTTAATGAAACCTGCTTGATGCTGAAGGACACTCGAATTCCCCACACAACATGAATCTGGTGGATCTAATGTTTCTGCTCTTTGATATTGAACCCATTTTCTATCCCATCCTTGGGGTCACTGGATTTCTGTGTGAGTTACTGTAACTGTTGCTGGTTTGTATGCTCTGATAATGTAACTTGTTGGGATAATATTTGCTGCATACTTATACACTTACAGTTTTATATCAAGTGTTGTTGATCAGAAACATTCCTGATGTTTCTCCTTATTTTATTCATAATCTCTCCATCACTTAGGGCATGGAGCCAAACAGGCTCAATTTGTTTCAGTCAATGTCTTTCCATTTATTTACCTATGGAATTAAATTCTAGATAAGTATATATTTATTGATTTCCAGAACCTGTTTCATTTATGTCTAAGCTTCAGTGCGGATACATTATATTCAGATGTAGTTTGCACCATTGAAGCAAAGTGGAAAGATGCCCCTTCATTGGAGTGCCCATATCCCCATGTCTGCCATGTCAGGGGCAAAGCAATGGTGCCTTTTCTCAGCCACCATGCAGGGTGCTCTGGACTGACAGAGCCTGCCCAGGTGCACTGTGGGATTTTAAAGTTAGCTCAGCCACAAGGGGTATCAATCAGTCCATGGACATCCATTGAATGCCACATTTTTCTGGGAATGGAATATGGGAGGTTAGGAATAGAATTGAAAGTGAGGGATAACCTATGAGTGGAGTGGGTCATTAATGAGGTGTATTTAGTGAGATATGGAGGGAAAAGTCATGGGGCTGCACAGCAAGAATCCCTGAAAAACACTTGACATAACTTGCACTTACCCAAAAAAAGTTTTATAATTTTGTACAAATTATATTCTCATTGTGAATTGAGAAACTGATCTGTTGATCCATTTGAACAATATCTTCAGCCTGTTTATTTCATGTCAGTTGTACAATTGTAACTTTTCATTGCTTACACTATTTACTCACATTTTCATGGTAAAATTTGGTATGCCCTTTTTTAAACATTTACAGCTAACCTAATTGCAATCCTGACACTATCACGAGGGAAGTGTGGTCTTTCTAAAGGTGTCACTTGGTACCTGGTTGCTATGGCTGTCGCAGATCTGCTAGTGGTCATTATTCAGGTCATACTGGACAAGATGAATTACTTATACCTACGCATTGTATTCTTCTTCTACCCTCCTGGTTGTAGCATCAGAGATGTCATTGGTTCCACAGCTGTAAGTAGCTCAGTCTGGCTCACAGTCGCCTTCACCTTTGACCGGATGGTGGCTATTTGTTTCCAGAAACTGAAGACAAAATTCTGCACTGAGAGAAATGCAGCTGTCATTATCACAACTGTCAGTTTACTGAGTTTATTGAACAAAATCCCATTGTATTTTAAATATGAACCATACTATTGCAAAATAACCTACGAATACTTCTACTACCTTGTGTGGATAGCTTTTGACTGGGGAGATCGTATTTTAACTCCAGTGCTCCCTTTCTTCCTGATCCTGCTGCTCAATGCTGTCACCGTCAGACACATCCTTCTGGCTAGTGCAGTCCGCAGGAAGCTGAGAGGACAACCAAACGGGGATAAGCCGAATGATCCAGAAATGAAGAATCGAAGAAGATCCATCATTTTGCTCTTTGCCATATCAGGCAGTTTCATCCTGTTATGGATCACTCGTGTCATAACTCTCGCAGTTCAAAGAATTACAGGATGGTACATTGGAGCACCAGCTGGATATTGGGTGGGAGATCGCATGGGGACAATGCTTCAGTTATCCAGCTCCTGCACCAACATGTTTATTTACGCAGTCACACAGAGGAAGTTCAGAGAGGAGATGCTGAATGCTGTGAAATATCCCTTCATCACCATCCAGAATTCCATTAAATGATAGGAACAAAGCTGGTCAATGTGAGCACGGTCTCTAAAGGAATATTATTGTTCATCTGCAGCTCAGCTACTGTTGAATCGGTGCTTCCAAAGAGATTTGAAACTGAGAATCAGACTGTTCCTCAAACAGCATTAACAAACCTTTCAACACAAGTGTGTTCTGAGAGTGTCTGCTCCTGCTCAGTAAAGATCCATGATTATCTTGTTCTTCACATTTGGCCCATTGTCAGTTGATGGATATAATGTGAATTTTCACTTCATTTTGTAAAGTATCGTTTCTCACTCAATATAGATCACATTGTCTTATGGTGTAATTTTACAATTGAATTGGAGATTGTATTATTAAATGCTATTACAATAAATTGGAAGGGTCCATTATAACAGAGCCGTCATTGAAAACTGCCCTACCATTGGCTCCATGACTCCCTTACAATAACAGTAAGATCTTAGCTCTGATTAAAACTTCAATTTTCCATAATTCTTTTAGTTTTAAAATAGTTATAAAAATGGATAGACCTTGTATAAGACATAAAGTTCTAAATTGGAGTAAGGCTAATTTTGATGGTATGAGACAGGAACTTTCTCATGAGTAGGGACCAACGATAAATAGAGATATTGAGGCTCTGGTCAAGATTCACACTCCACCAGGTGAAAGTCCAACAGGTTTATTTGAAATATAAAACTTTCACAGCACTGCCCCTTCATCATATCAAGAGCAGACAGCACCCACTGATGGACAGACAGATCAAAAGATCGATACAAATGGTGTGAGTGGAGGGTCGACAGGCTGAATATTAGGTCTTTGCAGATGATCAAGAGTATCAGACAGTGTGAGTAAAGTGTCAACAGCTGTACAACAAGTGAAAGGATGACCTAGAATCCGATTAACTGAGGTAGAGAGATAATCAAAATGAATCAAAAACCAGGTCGTATTGGAGACCACCCAAATGGCTGGAATAACATGCTGGGTATCAGAGTCACATGCTGACAGTTTAACCAAAGTAACGAGTAATCCAAAACTGTACAAACTAACTAAGCTGGAGAGACAATAGCAAGTTATCAAGGAGCTATTTCAAAACAGGACAGTAAGGAAGAGTTTACAGATACAGAACAGTGTAGTGGGGTCACATGGAACAGGACATGAACTCAAGATCACTGTTGAGGCCATCTTCATGGTTATGGAGCTTGGCTATCAGTCTCTGCTGGGCAATTCTGCGTCGTTGTGTATCTTGAAGGCCACCATGGATGGAGCTTACCTGCAGATCAGAGGCGCAATGTCAAATCAAAACCTCTGCCTTTTACAACTTATTCCTTGGTGGGCGGCACGTTGGCACAGTGGTTAGCACTGCTGTCTAACAGCGGCTGGGACCCAGATTCAATTCCCGACTCAGGCGACTGACTGTGTGGAGTTTGCACGTTCTCCCCGTGTCTGCGTGGGTTTCCTCCGGGTGCTCCGGTTACCTCCCACAGTCCAAAGATGTGCGGGTCAGGTGAATTGGCCATGCTGAATTGCCCGTAGTGTTAGGTAAGGGGTAAATGTAAGGCATGGGTGGGTTGCGCTTCGGCGGGTGGGTGTGGACTTGTTGGGCCGAAGGGCCTGTTTCCACACTGTAAGTAATCTAATGTAACCTTGTTAAAGGAGCAGCATTGTCACAAACACTAGAGGTGATTAATAAGGCTGTGGGTCTGTCTAGTGTTCAGTTCACAAAATGCAAGTACTGAATCCAGTGAGGATTCTGACTGCAGTGAATAGATAACACAATTATAATGAAATGGGGAATGCATCAATCTTTGCAACTCTTTCAATTCCTCAGTCTGTGATTCAATCTGTACCTTTATTAAGTGAAACACTTTGAAGGTCTTAAAGCTAATGTCTGAGCCACTGAGATCAGATGAGTGAGCTTCCTTGGTCAGGCTGGAGTACTCTGTTCAATAAACAAGAGGCTAGAAGAACACAACAAGCCAGGCAGCATCGACAGTTGGAGAAGCCAATGTTTTGGGTATTAACCCTTTTTCAGGACTAGATGTGGGGTAGGAAGTGCTGTGGATACAGACAGAGATGGGGGGGTTTGGTGGGGAGAATGGTGAAGTAGTGATAGGTGGATACAGGCGGCGGGTATGATCTGGTTAGTCAATGGGAGGAGTGAATCCAGTTGGTAGTTGGAAGGAAGGGTCAGTGGGTGGAATGGAAGGGAGTGAGTGGGGCAGGAAAGGGAGTCAGGGGATGGGTGGGAAGATCATTTGAAATTAGAGAACTCAACATTAAGTTCTCCGGACTGAAGGCTGCCCAGGCGGAAGATAAGGAGTATCCTGTTGTCTGGAAGGCAACTGGTTGGTTGTCTGGGCTGTTAAGGGTGGGACAGGCAAGGCATCCTAGGGTCAGGGTTCATTGTGAATGATTAGGGAGTCAATGTTTAGAACTAACCAGCAATTTGAGCAGGCGAGATTACTCTGACTCTTCCTGCCGGAGGTAACTCAGAACCTTTGACATCTCAAGCTCAAACTCCAAACTGGTGACATCTTCAAGAGGGTTGGGGGAGACGAGATTCCACAAACTAGGTTATTACTGCAGTTCTGACTTTTAGGTTCCGACTGAGCCCAATCATTTAGAGGCACTGAGATGTACAGCACAGAAACACCCTTCAGTTGAACATGTTAACATGTTAAATTACTCTGGTCCAATTTGCCAGCATGAGGCCCATAAGCCTCTAAAACCCCTCCTAATCCTATACCCATCCAGCTTCCTTTAACATGTTGTAATTGTACCAGCGTCCACCACATCCTCTGGCAGCTCATTCCAGACACGTGTTACTCTCTGTGTGAAAAACGTTACTCCTCAGGTCCATTTTAAGTCTTTCACCTCTCACCTTAAACCTATACCTTTTAATTTTAAACTCCCATGCCCTGGGAGAAAGACCATTTTAATCACCCAATCTATTCGCCTCATGACTTTGTAGTTCTCTGTATGGTCACCTGTCAGTCTCCGATGCTCCAGGGAGAATGGCCCCAGCCTATTCAGCCTCTTCCTGCAGCTCAAACCCTCCGACCCTGATAAATCTTTTCTGCATCCTTTCAGGTTTCACACATCTTACCTCCAGCAGGGAGGCGTTTTTTTAAAAGGGACCAATAATGTATTCTCTTTTGTCACGGGGTGTGGATGTTGCTGATCTGTTGCCTGGTAAGTCAGCTGCTTGCTAAACCATTTCAGAGTCACCCATATTGCTGTGGACCTGGAATCACGTGTAGACCAGTCCAGGTAAGGATTTCCTCTTCCTGAAGAACGTGAGTGAACCAGATGGGTTTTTACAATAATCTTTTAGCATGGTCACTTTATAGAGGGATGATCACTATTACCCCAGAATTTATTAATTAAATTAAAATGTCTCCAGATGTTGTGGTGGGATTCGAATCCAGAGCAATAACCTGGAACTCTGAGTTACTCATCGATGACATTATTGATCTGCCACCTCCTCTTCTAACTCAGTATTGACGATGGCCATTTAGGATTGAGACCGGGTCATAGAGATTGAGCCAATACTGAATTAAGGGATACTGTGCATTGATGTTAGACTGCACTGGTTAATTTGTTGCATTCTGGGATTGAAAGAATAAAGATATGCTCTTTCCTTCACTTCAAAGACCAGCATGGTGGTTCAGTTGTTAGCATTGCTGCCTCACAACATCAGGGGCCTGGGTTCAATTCCACCCTTGGGTAACTGTCTGTGTGGAGTTTGTACATTATCCTGTGTCTTTGTGAGTTTTCTTTGTGTTTTCCAGTTGTCTCCTACAGTCCAAAGACATATGGGTTGGCCATGATACCTTTCCCTGTCGTGTTAAGGAATGGTTAAATTAGGTGGATTAGCCTTGGGAAATAGAGGCTACAGGGATTGGCTGAGATGCTCTTTGGAGGGTTGGTGTAGACTTGATGGACCCTTCCACACTACAGGGATTCCCTGATAAGCAACAGTGACATTAATAATGAAATATAGGAGAGGGTGGGGTTAAGGGTTTCCGATGGTAGGTTGTCGCTGTGGATTGAGGCAGTTTTAATACAACCACAATGTTTTTTTTTGCCTATAGTCTAATAAAACCTCCCAAAGCACTTCAGAGGCGTTACCAAACAAAATATGCCATTCAGCCAAGGTCCAAAATACATTGAAATGGACAGAGAGAAAAGAGTAGGTGTATTTTTTAAGTTTGTAGGTTGTGAATGATGGAGTACTGCAATGATCCAGTGCTGGGACGTCAGTTCTTTGCAAAGAGACAGAGAATGAAATATCCAGGAGATCCTCCCTATGCCAATCCCCTGTGAGCTCCTCTCTCTGCCAATCTGCTGTGAGCTCCTCTCTCTGTCAATCTGCTGTGAGCTCATCTCTCGGCCAATCTCCTGTGAGCTCCTCTCTCTGCCAATCCCCTGTGAGCTCCTCTCTCGGCCAATCCCCTGTGAGCTCCTCTCTCGGCCAATCCCCTGTTGAAAGGGAAATGGGAAGAAAAGTCTTGAAAAGTACTGAAGGGTTTAATCTTCAAAGGATCACTGAGAATTGGCATAGTTTGCATCATTAACGAAGACATGAAGGATTTGAAAGGAAGCAACACATTGATATCTGTGATCTGGACTGGTGCCAGAACTGTGTTTCTGACATTTTTGTCCTTCCCATCTGCAAACCTTGTGCATTGACACTCTGTCTGTGTTTGTATTGGCAAAATTACAATAATATATGCCATATTCTGAGCAAACTGTTGGTGCTATGGGCTGACAAGTCTCTGGGTCCAGGTGGACATCACCATTGGGTTTTACAAGCGGTTGCTGAAGAGGGAGGATACATTAGGGTTAATTTTCCAAGATTCCTGCATTCAGGAAGGTTCCATCAGACTGGAAAGTGAATGATACTCAATATTAAAATGAGCTAATAACATTTTATTCACGAAGGGAGGGAGGCAGAAAACTGCGTGCCAGTTAGCTAGTCGTCTGTCATGAGCATCGTGTTAGATTTAAACACTAAAGAGATTCCAGCTGCACACGTCGACAATCCCAATGAAATTTGGAAAAGCTAAATCAAAGGTTATTGAGGGGTAAACATAGAAACGTCGGAGATAGGAGCAGGAGGTGGCCGTTTGGCCCATCGAGCCTGCTTTACCATTCATCACGATCATGGCTGATTGTCCAACTCAATAGCCTAATCCTGCTTTCTCTCCATAACCTTTGATCCCATTCGCTCCGAGTGGTACATCTAGCTGCCTCTGGAACATATGCAATATTTTGGCATTATCTACTTCCTGAGGGAATGAATTCCACAGGCCCACCGCTCTTTGGGTGAAGAAATGTCTCCTCATCTCCGTTCTAAACGGTCCACCCCGAATCCTCAGACTGTGCCTCTGGTTCTGTATGTACCCACCATCAGGAGCATCCTCCCTGCACCTGCCCTGTCTAGTCCTGTTAGACTTTTATAAATCCCAGTGAGATCCCCTTCATTCACCTGAACTCCAGCGAAAATAATCCTAACCCCAGTCTGTGTGTGTGTCTGTGTGTGTGTATATTTGTGTGTCTGTCTGTATGTGTGTGTGTCTGTGTGTATGTGTGTGTCTGTGTGTGTGTATATTTGTGCCTCTGTTTGTGTGTGTGTGTGTGTGTGTGTATATTGTGTGTGTGTGTGTGTGTCTGTCTGCATGTGTGTGTGTCTGTCTGTATGTGTGTGTGTGTCTGGGTGCATATGTGTCTGTGTGTGCGCATATTTGTGTGTCTGTGTGTCTGTCTGTATGTGTCTGTGTGTTTGTCTGTATGTGTGCATGTATGTGTGTGTCTGTCTGTTTGTGTGTGTGTCTGTGTGTGTCTGTATATGTGTGTCAGAGAGAACCTGTACGGGTGTGTGTGTGTGGGTTTAGGCGTGCGTGTGTGCATGTGTTTGTGTGTGTGTGTGTGCAGGTGTGTGTATCTGTGCGTGTGTAGGTGTGTGTGTAGAATTGGGTATGAAGACTGATCATACCAAACTAAAATTACCTCATGTGACTAACTGTGAAATCAGAACCTTTTCCAAGTTGAAGCAGTTCTTAGATTTTTCTGGAAACCAGCTGCAATTGGTGATCATAGAAGAAAATATCTGTGATGAATACATTACACTTTGGGATATTTGCTCAGTACAGATCAGTTGGACTGAAGGGTCTGTTTCTGTGCCATATGATTCTGTGAATTTGGCTTCCAACAGCATAAATGGCACAATATAGTAATGGGCATGAAACACTGTGGTGACATTCAGACGGGCAGGAAGAGAGGCTCAGTGTGTTTAATCTCTGACTATTGCTACATGAAAGGTTGACATTAGCCACTACTCAGAGAGGAAGGTGGTCATTATCAAAAGCTGAGTGACTATAAACCCTGAAGACAGGCCAGGTTGTAATGACGGCTGCACATTTTATACAGATAGTTCTGATTTATCAAAGTGCACAGACGTCTCCCGGGCACTAACTCTAACAACAAGAGAGAACTCCCATTTAAATTCAAAGTTACAAGTCCCTCTCCTGCAGGTGAATGTTTTAATCGGTATTTCACAAGCCCATATATCCCCCCATGTTTGTGCTACATCCCTCTCATCCCAAGCCCACCCCCATCTCTGTCCGATGGAGTCTCACAAACAAAATGTGCCTTGGTAAGCACGAGAACTTGAGAGAGGGAAAGCAACTCATATAAAAGAGAATGGAGGTTATTTTGACCAAAAGGTGTTTAAAAATCTGGTGTATAAATAAAAATTCCCTGTTTGAAAGTGTATGTTTGGCCTGTGGTTTTCAGTCAAATTGATGGTTTTCCTGTTGCAGGCGCTAACACTGACAGCTGCAGGTTTCGGTCTGAAGTGCTGATTAGGTACAATCTTCTCTGAGTTGTAGATTTAACCCAACGTCCACTGAAGGGATGGAATGTGCTCACTGGCAACAAAATGAAAATATTTTATGTAGAGCCCCAGGGACAGATGATTGGGAATATATAAATTGGAAGACAGAATTTGGGCAAAAGAGAGTAGAGATGGAAGAAAGAGGGCGATGTGTGGGAAGGTTCTGAGACCTTACAGGAAACTGCGGAAGGGAAATCAGAGTTAAGAGAGAGAGATGAATTGTGAGGAAATAATTCAAAAGAGAGAGAATAAAACAAGTTGGTAACAGTGTTACAGGAGGGAGATATTGACGGTGAGGGTGATAAAGGAACAGCAAGCTCAGAGAGAAACAGAAAAGGGTGGGGCTGGGATAATATTTCCACAGAGCTCCTCCCACTGGGTCTGTAAGATGGTTGGCAGAAGACAAACCTTTGAATGATTTACTTCGTGAATATGACTGCTCCTGTCTCAGTCATTCCATGCTCAGTGAAGGATGGTCACATGATTGGGAAGGACAGCTCCTGATGTCCTGCTCAAACCTGAGTGAAAGCCGGGCATAAACCTTGTGTCTAACAGCTGCTTTTCACTGTCCTTTAGATGGCGCCACACACTCAACTCCCCACATCAAATAAAAAGGAAACAAAGACAATTTCTGATTGGCCAGAATAGAAGCCAAACTCTTGACAATTTCTTGATGGCAAATTCATCTCTGAAGACAGGTGTTCACAGAATCAGCCACTGTCTCCCCTTACTTGACTCTCACGAGACATTAGTGACAGTGAAGGTTGTGAGGCTGGTAAAGTAGGAAGGTGCTGCATTGGAGTAGCACCCTATTGCTGTGCTGCCACCATTGAAGTTTCCCAATGACTGGGTTCCAGACCAGCTACCATCACCATGGAGACAGGCAGTAATTTGTACAATGAAGGTAACAGTTACAGACCAGTGTAAGGACTATGATGCAATGGTGGGACAGACTCGATGGGCTGAATGGCCTAATTCTGCTCCTATATCTTGTGGTCTCATGACCAGCTGCCATTTTCCAGATTGTGAGGCAAATCCTGACCATGTTGTGAGCACCCACCAGCTTCAGGGAAATGGCTTCCTTGGGTAACTTTTGGTGGGGGTTGTTGGAAGGGTATCAGTGCTGGAGATACCTTAGTCCAAATAGGAGAGGTCTCCAAATAACGCTCCCAGAGGTGTTTCTGCTCCATCCCATGGAGCATACATCCCTCCTTAACCTCCTCAAGTCGAATGCTGTCTTAATTGTAGGAGGGTTGCTCCAATTTGAGATACCCTCAAGGTCTGCCCCCCTTCCCTCTCCCTGAGCCACTGCTGTGGGGTCAGAGCCATCAGTCCCTGGTACATTGGGTAGAATCAGGAAGCCATTAGCCCCATGTTGGGGATGAAGGGCTTACGAACGTCTCATGAAGAGGCAGCCTGTGGTAAACCCAGCAGCCCCAGGGTCACTGCGGCAAGGCCAGGCTTCGAGTTCACTCTTCAACCTGACACTGAGGGTCAGTGTAAAACATAGACCACCGTCTCCAAGCACAGACACTGCATTCCAAAAGGGGGGAAATGGTCACAGAGGGAAAGGGAGACAGGAAAGGAGAAAGGGCGGAGAGAAAATTTAGTGTTCACCATGAGAGGCTGTAGCACTAAAAGGCAGATGTGAGTGAAGACATCATTATGAACTTGATACCAAGAAATGAACAAGTGACAGTGAAATGTTGAAGTAAATGTCACCAAGTTAATATCATGAGAAATGAAGGAAAAGCTTATGTTTGTTTTTTTGCATTCTCAAACTAATTAGGAGAGTGACTGAGGTGATGCAAAATGATTTGGAAGGAGTGCATCCTTGAAAGAGAAAGTGGGAAAGTGACTATGTCGAGTCAAACTAATCCTTTTGTTAGACCAAAAACAAACATGTGAAGTTCAAATACTCCACTGAATCCATTCATTCTGGCTTGCTTCTGTATATCCACAAATGGCCACAAGAGGGCACTAAGAACATAAGAGCTGGGAGCAGGAGCAGACAATGCAGCCCCTGGAGCCTGCTCCGCCATTTAATACCATCATGGCTGCTCTCATCTCAGAATGTGTTGCTGGTCAAAGCACAGCAGGTTAGGCAGCATCTCAGGAATAGAGAATTCGACGTTTCGAGCATAAGCCCTTCATCAGGAATAAGAGAGAGAGCCAAGCAGGCTAAGATAAAAGGTAGGGAGGAGGGACTAGGGGGAGGGGCGATGGAGGTGGGATAGGTGGAAGGAGGTCAAGGTGAGGGTGATAGGCCGGAGTGGGGTGGGGGCGGAGAGGTCAGGAAGAGGATTGCAGGTTAGGAGGGCGGTGCTGAGTTGAGAGTTCTTCCACAGGCCTGTCGGACGCCATTACACATGTGGCCTCCACAGCGCCCGCGGCACCAAAGGCCGCCGCCGACCGTGACGTCACTTCCGCCCCCACCGACCTCGGAGCCCCCGCGATCGCCGCCCCTACAACTGCCCCGGTGACCATCACACACACAACCGCTTCCACGATCGCCGACGGACCCGCGACGCACGCGGCCACCGGGAATGACCACCACTCCTCCGTCGCCGCAACCATTTCCGCCCCTCCGGTTGCCGTCGACGCAGCCACTTCCGCCCCCACTGACATCACTAACCTGCAGGAGCACAAATCCTCAGGTTTCCCCGCCCCCACGCCGTCTTTCGTCACTACGCATAACCCCGCCCATAACCCCCCCCGACGCCATCTCCCGTCGCTTCACGTAACCCCGCCCTCACGCTTATTTCCGTCACGACGCATGACCCCGCCCCCACGTCGAGCAACGTCACCACGTCTAACTCCGCCCCTACTTCGATCTCTGTCCCCGCCCCTAACCCCGCCCCCAGCTCCAGCTCCAGCTCCAGTCCCACACCAGGTCCTAGCTCCCAGCCTTGCCGGATTTTCACCATCCCTCCAGATCTCCCCCTCTCTGAGGATGAAAGATCAGTCCTCAGCAGGGGCCTCACCTTCGTTCCCCTACGCCCTCGGATTAATGAGTTCAACACGCGGCGAGATATTGAACAATTCTTCCGCCGCCTTCGCCTCCGTGCCTACTTTCACAACCAAGACTCCCGCCCACCCTCTGACGACCCCTTCTCCCGCCTCCAACACACCCCATCCACCTGGACACCCCGTGCAGGCCTCCTACCCGCCCTCGACCTCTTTATAGCCAACTGCCGCCGTGACATCAACCGACTCAACCTGTCCACCCCTCTCACCCACTCCAACCTCTCACCCTCAGAACGTGCAGCCCTCCACTCCCTCCGCTCCAATCCCAACCTCACCATCAAACCCGCAGACAAGGGAGGCGCGGTGGTAGTTTGGCGCACTGACCTGTACACCGCTGAAGCCAAACGCCAGCTCGCGGACGCCTCCTCTTATCGCCCCCTTGACCACGACCCCACCTCCCACCACCAAACCATCATCTCCCAGACCATCCAGGACCTCATCACCTCAGGGGATCTCCCATCCACCGCCTCCAACCTCATAGTCCCACAACCCCGCACCGCCCGTTTCTACCTCCTGCCCAAAATCCACAAACCTGCCTGCCCCGGCCGACCCATTGTCTCAGCCTGCTCCTGCCCCACCGAACTCATCTCCCAATACCTCGACACGGTCCTGTCCCCTTTAGTCCAAGAACTCCCCACCTACGTTCGGGACACCACCCACGCCCTCCACCTCCTCCAGGATTTTCGCTTCCCCAGTCCCCAACGCCTTATTTTCACTATGGACATCCAGTCCCTGTACACCTCCATCCCCCATCACGAAGGACTCAAAGCCCTCCGCTTCTTCCTTTCCCGCCGCACCAACCAGTACCCTTCCACTGACACCCTCCTTCGACTGACTGAACTGGTCCTCACCCTGAATAACTTCTCTTTTCAATCCTCCCACTTCCTCCAAACTAAAGGAGTTGCCATGGGCACCCGCATGGGCCCCAGCTATGCCTGCCTCTTCGTAGGATGTGTGGAACAGTCCATCTTCCGCAACTACACTGGCACCACCCCCCACCTTTTCCTCCGCTACATCGATGACTGTATCGGCGCTGCCTCGTGCTCCCACGAGGAGGTTGAACAGTTCATCAACTTTACTAACACCTTCCATCCCGACCTGAAATTCACCTGGACTGTCTCAGACTCCTCCCTCCCCTTCCTAGACCTTTCCATTTCTATCTCGGGCGACCGACTCAACACAGACATCTATTATAAACCGACTGACTCCCACAGCTACCTGGACTACACCTCCTCCCACCCTGCCCCCTGTAAAAACGCCATCCCATATTCCCAATTCCTTCGTCTCCGCCGCATCTGCTCCCAGGAGGACCAATTCCAACACCGCACAGCCCAGATGGCCTCCTTCTTCAAGGACCGCAGATTCCCCCCAGACGTGATCGACGATGCCCTCCACCGCATCTCCTCCACTTCCCGCTCCTCCGCCCTTGAGCCCCGCTCCTCCAACCGCCAGCAAGACAGAACCCCACTGGTTCTCACCTACCACCCCACCAACCTGCGCATACAATGTATTATCCGCCGCCATTTCCGCCACCTCCAAACGGACCCCACCACCAAGGATATATTTCCCTCCCCTCCCCTATCAGCGTTCCGCAAGGACCACTCCCTTCGTGACTCCCTTGTCAGATCCACACCCCCCACCAACCCAACCTCCACCCCCGGCACCTTCCCCTGCAACCGCAGGAAATGTAAAACTTGCGCCCACACCTCCACACTCACTTCCCTCCAAGGCCCCAAGGGATCCTTCCATATCCGCCACAAGTTCACCTGTACCTCCACACACATCATCTATTGCATCCGCTGCACCCGATGTGGCCTCCTCTATATTGGTGAGACAGGCCGCTTACTTGCGGAACGCTTCAGAGAACACCTCTGGGCTGCCTGAACCAACCAACCCAATCACCCCGTGGCTCAACACTTTAACTCCCCCTCCCACTCCACCGAGGACATGCAGGTCCTTGGACTCCTCCACCGGCAGAACACAACTACACGACGGCTGGAGGAGGAGCGCCTCATCTTCCGCCTGGGAACCCTCCAACCACAAGGTATGAATTCAGATTTCTCCAGCTTCCTCATTTCCCCTCCCCCGACCTTGTCTCAGTCGGTTCCCTCAACTCAGCACCGCCCTCCTAACCTGCAATCCTCTTCCTGACCTCTCCGCCCCCACCCCACTCCGGCCTATCACCCTCACCTTGACCTCCTTCCACCTATCCCACCTCCATCGCCCCTCCCCCTAGTCCCTCCTCCCTACCTTTTATCTCAGCCTGCTTGGCTCTCCCTCTCTTATTCCTGATGAAGGGCTTATGCTCGAAACATCGAATTCTCTATTCCTGAGATGCTGCCTAACCTGCTGTGCTTTGACCAGCAACACATTTGCAGCTGTGATCTCCAGCATCTGCAGACCTCATTTTTTGCTCTCATCTCAGACTCAACTACACTTTCCTGATCACTCCCTGTAACCCTTCACCCCATTACCAATTCAAAATGTGTCCGTCTCCTCCTTAAATCAGTGTCCAGCCGTCCATAGTGGATTTCACACATTCATGATACTTTGAGAGGAGTAACTTATCATTATCTTTAATTTAAATCTGCTACCCCTTATCCAAAGGCTCTTGTTTGAGATTGCCCCAAAGACAAAATATCTACAGCTGCTTCATCACTCCTCTTCAGTATCTTATCTACCTCAATTAAATGTCCTCTCATTCTTCTGATCTCCATAGTGTGTCAGTCGAAATTGATCAATCTCTCATTATCTTTGGAATCAATCTGGTTAATCTCCTCTGAGGAACCTCTAACTACCTCAATTAAGTGAGCCAAAACTTATGCAATACTCCAGGTGCAGTCTCACTAATGTCTTAGAACAGAGAAGAGAACACCTACACTACAGAAGCAGGCTATTTGGCCCAACAAGTCCACACCGACCCACATCCAACCAGACCTATCCCCTCACCGTATCATCCTACATTGCCACTGACTAATGCACCTAACCTGCAGATCTTTGGACTGTGGGAGGAAACCGGAGCACCCGGAGGAAACTAACACAGACACAGGGAGAACGTGCAAATTCCACTCAGATGGTCACCTGAGGGTGGAATCAAACCTGGGACCATGGTGCTGTGAGGCGGCAGTGCTACCCACTGAGTCCCCGTCCCCTCCATCTTGTCTGGTTGCAACAATACTTCCCTACTTTGATACTCTATACCTTTAGCAATAAATGCCAAAATTCTATTTGCCTTCCTTAGTACCTGCTGTACCGCATATTAATTCCTTGAGATTCATGCACAAGGACACACAGATCCCTCTGCATTGAAACTCTCGGAAGTTTCTCACCATTTAGGTAATAGGTTGACTTTCTATTCTTCTGACCAAATTGAATATCTTCACACTTTTCTACATTAAACCTCATGTGCCAAAACTTTGGCTCATTCACAAAAACTATTCATATCCAATTATAAATTTCTTATTTCTTCCTTGAAAATTACTTTCTTACTTATTTTAGTGTCATCTGAAAATTTAGATCGAGTACTTTCTGTCTCAACATCCAAGTCATTAGTATAGATTGCACACAGTTGGAGTCTGAGGACTGAATCCTGGGGCATCTTGGTAAAAGCAATGACTGCAGATGCTGGATACCAGATTCTGGATTAGAGGTGCTGGAAAAGCACAGCAGTTCAGGGCAGCATCCGAGGAGCAGTAAAATCAACATTTCAGGCAAAAGCCCTTCCACGATCTCTGCTGCCACTTCCTTTAAGACCCAAGGAGGACCCCTTCAGGCCCTGAGGATTTGTCTGCCTTCAATCCCAATATTTTGCTCATTACTGTTTCCCTCGTGGTGGTGATTGTTCTAAGTCCCTCCCTGTCTATAACCTCTGCATTCCCTGTTACTATTGAAATGGCAGTAGTGTCCTCCACAGTCGAAGGAGAGGCAAAATATTAACTGAGTGTCTCTGCCATTTCTGTTTTCCCCAGGATTAACTCCCCAGCCTCACCCTCCAAGGGACCAACAATCACTTTAGCTACTCTCTTCCCTTTTTATATTTGTAGATGTTTTTGCTTTTTAAAAATATTGTGTTTGTTTTCTTTAATAATTACATTTTCATCAACCTTTGTTGGTCTTTAAAACATCACCAAACTGTTCTACTGACTCTTACTTCATGAAAAAGTTGCGGAATGTTCAACATTCCTTTTCTTTCATAATTGCTGTTTAGTAATCCTTTGTTGATCTTTAAAGTTTTCCAAAACATCACTTCATGAAAAAGTTGCAGAATATTCAACATTCAGTTCAACACACAGAGCTCTTTTATTTATTCACAGTCTACCTGAACCATGGGATTTCTGTTTCTAAGAGAATAATACCAGTCTTGAATGCAAACTTTCTGAATTCGGGGGGAGTTCCTTGGCCCAGTTGAGCCTGATTTTGAGACGGTTTCTCCAACAACGATTGACTTGGCCTTGACTGTCTCTTGAAACTTCCACTTCATCAGATGGGACTGTCTGACTGACTCCAATCTGCTCCAGGCTCTGGGACAACTTGCAGTTGGAGTAACTATGATCCCAACAATCCAATTCAACACATTAATTTGGTTCTGCTCAACTTCCTTCTTTTTGAGAACTTATGGAAGTCGAACATAGCCTATTTGTACAAACCTAACCTTCCACGGAAAGACCAAATATCGATGAAAGCCACATGTTTTCATTCGCCTTCCTGGTAGCCACTTCAATCTCCTGCCCATCATTCTCCCCCTGTCATCACTGTCTTTCTGTTGTCTTGTTTTTTTGACTGACTGCGCTAAATATGGGCACAGCCATCAAAACCATATTCGAGACTGTCAAACAAGCGATGCAGTTGGCTTTGTGGAAGCAGATGCATGAAGTACATGATGATAAATTTAAACATTGTGAGTTTGTGATTCAATAACATCTGACATTTATTTCAATAACAGCAAAGAACTGCAGAAGCCGAAAATCTGAAACAAACACAGGATGCTGGAGAGACTCTAAGGCTGTGCCCTCAGGTCTGAATCTTCCCTCCCAACGGAAACATCTTCCTAACATCTACTCTGTCCAGGCCATTCAGTATGCTGTACGTTTCAATTAGACTCCCCGTCATCCTTCTAAGCTCCCTCGAGTATTGATCCAGTGTCCTCAAATGTTCCTCAAATGTTAAGCTTTTCATTCCTGGCACCATTCTCATGAACCTCCTCTGAACATGCTCCAGGGCCAGTACATCCTTCCTGAGATATGGGGCCCTAAACTGCACATGATATTCCAAATGTGATTTGACCAGAGCTTTATAGAGCCTCAGAAGTACATCCCTGTTTTTATATTCAAGTCCTCTCAAAATAAATGCCACCATTGTATTTGCCTTCCTAACTCCTGACACAACCTGCAAGTTTACCCTGAGAGAATCCTGGACTGGAACTCCCAAGTCTCTTTGCACTTCAGACTTCTGACCTTTCTCCCCATTTAGAAAATGATACTCTTGATCAAGTCCTGGAGTTTTATTCACGTTTTGTCTTCTTAAGACCTCCAGCACTGCCTCTTCTATAACATGAACTGTTTTCAACACATCAATATTTATTTCCCCAAGTTCTCAAGCTTCCATGTTTTTCTCCACAATAACCACTGAAACAAAATATTCATTAGGTGACTCTGCCACCTCCTGTAGATGATCTTTAAGGGGCTCCATTACCACACTATTTGCTCTTTAACCCTTAATATATTTGTAGAAAATATTTGGGTAATTTTAAACTTATCTGTCAAGATTATTTCATATCCATTTTCTGTCCTCCTGATTTCCCTCTTAAGAATGCCCCTACCCCCCTTATACACTTCAAGGCTGACTTGACCCCAGTTGTCTCTACCTGATACATGCCTCCTTCACATTCTTGACCAGACTCTCGATGCCTCTATTCATCCCGTGTTCCCTTCTGCTGCCAACCTTACCCTTCACTCGAACAGGATCAGACTGTTGCTGAACTCTCAATATCTCACCTTTGACCCTCTCACTTGCCAGATTGTCCTTTACCTGAGAACAGTCTACACCAATCAGCTTTTGAAAGTTTCTGTCTTATACCCTCAACATTGACTTACACCAATTTAGAACTGTACCTTTTATACAAGGCCTGTCCTTTCCCATAACTATTTTAAAACAAATAGAATTATGAGGAGCTACAGCTGTCGTCACAGCTAAGATCTTACTATTGTGTATTGCAAGATACCATCACTCACCAGTCAGAGAGCCAGTTGTAGATGATGGCTCTGTTATTATTATCCCTTCTTAATCATGTTAATGGCATTCATAAATACAAACTCCAATTCAATTGCTCTTCTATAATTACAGCATAAGACAACATGACATGGATTGCACTAGAAACATGATTTAAAAATGAAGTGGAAATTTTCATTATATTCCCCAAATATTAATGGGCCAAGTATTAATGGATCTTCACTGACCAGGAGCAGATGCCCTCACAACACACTTGCGTTAAATAATTTATTCAACTTGAGGAACAATCTGATTCTTATTTTCAAATCTCTTTGCACGTGCTGCCTCAACAGCAGCTGAGCTGGAGGTGAACAATAATATTCCTTTCCGGACCGTGCTTACATTGACCAGCTTTGTTCCCATCGTTTATTGGAATTCTGGATGGTGATGAAGGGATATTTCACAGTATTCAGCATCTCCTCTCTGAACTTCCTCTTTGTGACTGTGTAAATAAATGTGTTGGTGCAGGAGCTGGATAACTGAAGCATTGTCCCCATGTGATCTCCCACCCAATATCCAGCTGGTGCTCCAATGTACCATCCTGTAATTCTTTGAATTGCAAGAGTTATGACACGAGTGGTCCATAACAGGATAAAACTGCCCGATATGGCAAAGAGCAAAATGATAGATCTTCTTTGATTCTTCATTTCTGGATCATTCGGCTTATCCCCGTTTGGTTGTCCTCTCAGCTTCCTGCGGACTGCACTAGCCAGAAGGATGTGTCTGACAGTGACAGCATTGAGCAGCAGGATCAGGAAGAAAGGGAGTACTGGAGTTAAAATACGATCTCCCCAGTCAAAAGCTAGCCACACAAGGTAGTAGAAGTATTCATAGGTTATTTTGCAATAGTATGTTTCATATTTAAAATACAATGGGATCTTGATGAATAAACTCAGTAAACTGACAGTTGTGATAATGACAGCTGCATTTCTCTCAGTGCAGAATTTTGTCTTCAGTTTCTGGAAACAAATAGCCACCATCCGGTCAAAGGTGAAGGTGACTGTGAGCCAGACTGAGCTACTTACAGCTGTGGAACCAATGACGTCTCTGATGCTACAACCAGGAAGGTTGGAGAAGAATACAATGTGTAGATATGAGCGATTCAGTTTGTCCAGTATGACCTGAATAAGGACAACCAGCAGATCCGCTCCAGCCATAGTGATCAGGTACCAAGTGACACCTTTAGAAAGACCACACTTCCTTCCTGATAGTGTCACAATTGCGATTAGGTTAGGTATAAAGGTTAAAAAAGGTCACAGAAAATCTTACCATGAAAATGTGTAAATAGTGTAAACCATAAAAAAAACAATTTTACACTTGACCTGAAATAAACATGGTGGATACATTGGCCAAATTGATCAACAGTTCAGTTAGTCAATGGACAATGTGAATATAACTTTTGCAAAAATATATGTCTGTATCTTTTTTTCAGGAAGTGCAAGTTATATCAAGTGTTTTGCTGGGTTTCTTGCTGTGAAGTCCCATGTCTTTTCCCTTCATACCTTACCAAAGGGACCTTATTAATGGCCCACTCCACTCCAAGTGCATTGCTCACATTCAATTCTATCCATAACATCCATGTTCCCTGAAAGAGTTGGCACTCACTGGATATCCACATAATGATCGGCATCACTCGTGCCGATGCCAACTTTAAAATCCCACAGTGCACCTGAGCAAGCACTGTGAGGCCTGAACTGACCTGAATGATGACTGAGAAAGGGAACGATTGGTTTGTCCCTGGCCTGGCAGACATTGGGAAATGGGTACTCCAGTTTGTGGGCAGGTACCTGGAGCTCCTGCTGGATGGGGTGATTCAGACAACAGATACCTTCTTCCTACAAACACCGACAGGAGTGGGCATGACATCAACCCAAGCCAACCTGAGCTGTGATTGCCACCCAGGTCAGTGCAGTCTCAGCCGTACGCAGAACTGACTAGCAGTGTAGGGAGATGGTCCTTCTCCACTCTTCCAATCTGCCACCATCTTCTCTCCTCCACGTCACACTCACTTTATCTCTGAGACTGTTTCTCCTTCTGATATGGTCCAATGCTACCACTCACAGTGTTGTCTGCCACATCTTCCCTCACTCACTCTCACTCTCCCTAACCCCCAACAACACTTGGCCTTGGCACGGCCACCTCATTCACTGGGTTAACCTTCCTACGTTCACCAAATGTCACAGCTGTCCCAACCACTTTCAGCTCCCTTCATCCCTTCCTCTCTCTCACTCCAGGAGGAAAACAGCCCTCAATAGGGCAGAAAGCATCATGGCAGATGGTGGGCTGCCAGACATTCAACTCCTCATCCCCCTGTGACGATGAGACCCTGACTGTCTGACTGATCCTGTCCAATCCTCTGGGCTAGTATCAGAGGCTGCCCTTGATTTACTCTGTGAGTGAAGTCTATCTCATTTGTCTTGACTGAAGATGCTGACATCCATGACAAGCTTTCTGCCTTTGTGTCTGAGCTAAACGACAACGACAAGAATCAGGGGATGTTACAAATGTTCACTCGCAGAATGAGGGCAGCTCCAACAACACTCAAGATTCCCAACACCATTCAGGACGAAGCAGCCCGTGTGATTGGCACTTCATCCATTTCCCTCTACACTGACTCCATGGGCAGAGGGACAGCAGTGTGTACCATCTACAAATGGATTATAATAACTCACCAAGACTCCTCAGACAGCACCAAGGGTGATGATAGTGTCACCTACAATTTTTCCACCAAACCATAACTATCCCGACGTGGATCTAATTTACTGTTCTTTCTCTGTCACAATCCTGGAAATCCTTTCCTCAATAATCTGCACAGGCTCAGTAGATCAGGAAGGCAGCTCAACACCACCTTCTCAAGAATGGTTAGAGATGGGCAATAAACACTGGTGCAGTCAGTGACCCATCACATCCTCATAAAGAATATTTAAAAATACAGTGATCCTTCACAGTGTGTGAGGAGCTTCAGGATGTTCTGATGGTGCAAAAGGTCTGACATAGTCCATTCCTGAGTGCAATTCTTTGGTGTGAGAGAGCACACGTTCCATTGCAGTGAAGGTGCATCTCCCCATTTTGCTTCAATGTACAAAACAACATCCAAATACAATGCATCCTGTCTTGTATTCCAAGACTGAAGCTTCGAACTGTATGAAATAGGTTTCTTGAAATCAATAAAAATATACTTACCTCAGATTTAATTCCTGAAATAAATTGAATGCACAGAAGTTAATTGAAGCAGATTGACCCCAGTTTGGCTGCATGTTCAGATTGGTGAAGAGACTACAGCTAAAATAAGGAGAAACATCACGGGATGTTAATGATCAACAGTATCTGAAATAAAACTGTAAACGTCTGACAAAGCAACAAGTACTACACCAACAAATTACATGATCACAGCAGTCAAAGCAGCAACAGTTACAATAACTCACACAGAACTCCAGTGATCCCAAGGATGGGATAGAAAATGGGTTCAATATCAATGAGCAGAAACATTAGATCCACCAGATTCCTGTTGTGTGGGGAATTTGAGTGTCCTTCAGCATCAAACAGGTTTCATTAACGCTCTGAGCTCACTCAGTCTGTGAAGCCATTTATGAATCCAGGTGAGTGACACTCACTGAGCCCAGGAGGCTGATGTAACCGTTGTAATTAGTTCCAGCCACTGGAGTAAACAGATTACTTTTATTATTTTGGAAACCTTGAACCTTATCTATTGGTTTAGGTTTGGAAACACAGTCCATCTCTTCCTGTCATGGTCTGTTTATCACATTCCTTTGAGTATCTTTCTCTATTATGGACCAGACTAAACTTCTGCAAAATATATTAAGTCGTCTAGATCCTAACATCTTTTTCTTAAAGGGAAGTGTGTGGTGGTGCATTCCAGATGCAATTTGATTGGTCAAACTAGTTAAGCAAAACACACTTTATTTTTACACTACAGTGAAACTGCAGTCAAAAAAAATTAAAGAAAAGAGTTAGCTTAACTGTAACTCTACTGAAATGACAAAATTAATTAATTGATCTATTAACTAATACTAGTTCATTGTTGCAGTACAATAACACCCTATAAACAGTCCATTGGCAAAGACATATTCAGTAAAACAGATTGTCTCCCATGCAATTCTAGCAACAGGAAGAGAACCCCAGTTTTTAGCTGTAACAGAGAGAGGAACAAGAGCTCCAAAATTTACATTCAAGACCCCAGCAACTGCAGAAAGGAAAACTAAAAATCCTGGTTCTTTGGGAGCTTCACCCCACCCATTCAGGCTGCTTCTATTGTTCCAACTTTAAAAATACCATGGATCCCTCACAAGCTGTTTAATCTGTTGTCTTTGGAGCAGATTGTTCAGGATCTCTGTCTCAACCTTCCTTCATAAAAAAACCCAGGACCAAATACACCTCTTAAAACCATAGCATCATCACACTTCCCTCCCCCTTAAAGAAAATCATTAATTTACAAAGATTACTTAAGTTTTCAAAAACCTTTAGCCTGACACTTTTAACACCCTACAATAAATAAACATTACATTGACTCTAAGCATGCAAACATTCACGACCACAGTCCATTTCAGTCTGTTTTGTCCCACCACTAAACACCTCCATCTTCATTCATCAACATCATGACAACACATCAGGAATTACATTCTCTTGTCATGTTACATGCTTGTTTTTAAATTGATTGTCTGCAAAAATATGCGTCATCAAAACAGTCTGGAATTTTTATCCTTATTTTTTTTCCAAAAGCCGTACAGGTTTCTTCGGTATGTTCAATATGTCTCAGACACATTTCCGGCAATAAATGCTTGAAATGTTGCAATGCCAACATCATACTCAAGATCTGTTTCTCAACTGTGGAATATTTCAGTTGATAATTTTTGATATTATGGAAATATACTCAATAGATCTTTGTATCTTCTCAGCATCCTCCTACAAGTGTTCAGCACCAATACCCATATCACTTGCATCACTAACCACCTTGAATGGCTTTGTGTTATTAGGTGTGGCGAATACTGGGGCAGTGGTTAATACAGCTTTCAGATTGTCAAATGCCTTCTCACATTCCTCCATCCAGTGCATTTTTCTGCATTTCTTCAAAATGTCATTCGGTGCAGCATACACACTGCTATAGCTCAGCTAGAATTTCTGATTAAACCACTCAGTCCCAGGATTTGTATACTTCCCTCTTCATTGATGGTATAACAAACTCCCCAATAACTTTTGTTTTCACATCCCATGGAACCATCTATCAATGTCAAATAACAAGACCCAGGAATGGGACTTGGGCTTTGAAAGGTGGCTGGTACATTTTTCATATCAAATGGCATGACTTTAAACTGGAACAGCCCATTTGGGATCAAAACCGAAATTTATTTCACTCTTTTGGGTAAAGTAGATTAGATTCCCTACAGTGTGGAAACAGCCCTTGGGCCCAACAAGTCCACACCATCCCTCCAAAGAGTAACCCACACAGTTCCATATCCCTCTGACTAATGTACCTAACACTATGGGAAATTTAGCATGACCAATTTACCTGACCTGCACATCTTTGGACTGTGGGAGGAACACAGAACACCCAGAGGAAACCCATGCAAACACGGGGAGAATATGCAAACTCCACACAGACAGTAGCCCGAAGCTGGACTTGAACATGGACCCTGGTGTTGTCAGGCAGCAGTGCTAACCACTGAGCCACCATGCCGCCCCAATATCCTGCCAATATCCTCAGAGTAAGTGCAAAGTAAAATTGTAAGTTGCTTGTCCCACCTTCTCAATACAATCTTCCAAACATGTAATGGAACATCAATCAGATTTTGGGACGACATTGAGTTTGGTCCAAACATAATCGTTGGATAGCATGTGGTTTTGACATCATTACCATATCCGAGTGTCATTCACTGCAACTTAGTTTGATTGCATTGGCACTGAACATGTGTTTAATCTCTTTTTGAACCTGTCCCAACTTTGGATGGATAAACCTACAAGGATATGCTTAATGGGAATAGCATTTCCTCTACCTACATCATGCAAGATCAGATTAGTACTTCCCAACTTATTCCCATCTATCCTCCCACTTGTGTAATAACACTTACAGATGATTTCAGTTTTTATCTGAAATTCACAAATTACCTATTTCTCTTTAATTAATTTCAAGGGTGCCCTCACCTCATACCCAGAAACTAATGGGAATGGATTGAATTTAATTAATGTATTAGGTGCTTACCTAATTGCAAAATGTACAAATGAAATTCCTTTATCCCAAATCTCTGGGTTAGTTTGACTAGGAACCTTCAACATGGTCTTTTACATTGCTGTCACAGTTCTCATCTTCCCTCTGATTCTCGATTATGCTCAGTGGATTTGAACTGTTTTCTTCATAAGTTATCCATAACTTCCTTAAATAATTTTGATCTAAAATTTAAACATTGATCCAATTGTATTTCTCTGGTAGCTCATATCAAGTGAAAGACTTGAGGAAATCTTCTACAACCCGTTTATCCATGACAGTGCATAAGGGAATAGATTCTGGAAATCTCGTAGATACATCCATGATGGTAAATAAATATGGATTCCCACTTCTTGTTTTAAGTAAGGCCTTATCCAATCAATTAACACTCTTGTAAAAGATTGCTCAAATGTAAGAATGGGTATAAAGGGTATTAGCTTTCTCACTGCCCAAGGATTTCCAATTACCTAACATGTAAGACATATTTGGCAAAATTCAACACGTCGTGTGCTGTCCAGGCCAATAAATCTTTACTTTTGCTTGACTTTTTCTTCCTCCTAAATGATCTCCAGCTGGCAATACATGGGTTGTCTGTAACACCTCCATTCTATGATTCACCAGTAATGCAACTTGATGCACATCTGCCCAGTTCTCCTCATTGGGACATCATTGTTAAAATGGTGAGATTCTGGGACACACTCAGATTCTTTATCTGCGTATGCTTTTTGATACAGCTGCTTTAGTTTCTGTTATAATCTCTCTGTGATAATTCAGTTAATTTCTCTGAACCAGAAATATTCACTTTGTCTTCCACCTGTTCTTGTTTTTGTTTTCTCAACCATTTGATCAAACATAGTCTTTGACAAAATGAACTTTAACTTCCTTATCTTTATTCCTTGACTTCTCCTGCTGCTTCAGCTTGTGGCTTTGTAACCCTACTGCCACACAGTCTGGAAATATTCCTGTTCCACCTCAGTTGTCTGTTTGCCCACTGGCTTTTCAACCACAGTAGGCTTCACTCCCCTGTGATCCAGCTGTATCATTACTCAGGATAAATTGCTTTACAGGAAACGAGAGTTCCTCCAGTACTCCTTCCACCATTTCGCTACATTGCACCAGACTCTCCAACCTCACTTTATATCCTGGCACACTGCTCCTCTCACCATGAATTCCACATATTACCACTTTACCTCACAACACTCCTCCTGAATTACACACCTCCTCATCTCTCACCATCAAAGATTGACTTGTATCTCTTAAAATTTTAATTTCTTTCCCTGCTCCACCTGGTGTACACACACACACACACACACACACACACACACACACACTTTATCCTCACAAAGAAATTCCCTGACCAGGCTCTACATTATGGTGCAGCTTTTTATCTTCCACTGTGCTTTCGTTTTCCATTTCAAGGAACCTCCTGGGCTCATCCCAGTGCTTTTTCTAACCCACCAACACTATGATCTCATGTGGCCCATCTCATTGCAATAAAAACAGCTGAGCTTTTTTACTTCTCTCTGCCCATAGCAGGTTCCCTGTTTACCCTGTAATAAACTATCTTTACTCTCATCAATGGGATCTCCCTTTCCCTGACTGCTTGAGAATGTCACTTTTCCCCCATTTCTATGCCTCACAGATTGAAATTAATGCCAGAAGCCAAATTTGCATCTATGAAGCAACTCATAATCATTTGGCATTTCCACTGCTAATCTTGCTGTTTTAACTCTCTGCAATTTTTGAATGCCATATAAGGAATTGTCTCTCGAAGAGAGTCATATATTTGATCTATTTTCAATCCCTTTATCAAAAATACTTTGTTTGATCCTTTCAAATTCAATATGCATTTGACCAGTTTCCCTCCTTAAATTCCTGAAATGCTGTCTGTAGGTGCTTTTCTGTTGGCCTTTATCATGTCATTATACTCCCCAACTCCTCTGATAGTGATACAAATCCCTCATGAGCTCTATGTCAACAATAATCACACGATCACAGACCATTTCATTTGTTTCACCACTTTCTCAAATGTAATGAGAAGGGTTCCTGTCTCCTTCTCATCGAACTTAGGCAAGACTTGGGCCTATTTAAACTGATCCCCATAGGCCTTTGACTACAGTGGGATTGCTCTCTCTCACTATCTTCAACCTCAGTTCTATTTTTCATTTCTACTTTTGCAATTTTAAGTCAAATCTGGGCTCTCAGTTCCAAGTTCAAAACTTCTCTCTGTTTCCCTTTCTTCACTCAATTTGTCTCTTTCTGCTTTTCCTCTGCTTTCATTATAATTCAAACGGTTTTATTTCCCTTTCTCTTTCTCTTTGTTCAGCCAGGACTATTCATTTCTTTTCCTTTGCCGTTGCCTCGACTTTAAGCTGCTTCATGTACAATTGTATTTTCGACATTTCCCAAGATTCCAATAACATGATCCTTGTTCTGTGGGAGTTTGACCACCTATCCAGGCTGCTTCTATTGTTCCAAATTTAAACAAAAACACCCATGTCCTCACACGCTGTCTACTCTAGTGGTTCTGGTAGCCTGGTTAGAATCTCTTCCTTAAAACTGCTCTTCAAAAAAAAAACAGTATAAAATAACCTCTTAAAGTCACAGTATCAGCACAGTCCACTTTTCACTGCCCAGTTCTCTTTCAAATATTTCCTGTGTGTTGGTGGGAATGGTTGGTTAAACCTTGGACTCACTTACACATTGACTGTGCAGGTCCTTTCATGAGGTCAATGTTCTTAGTCATTCTGAACATTGACTCAAAGTGTTTGGATGTGCATCGAGTTCATTCCTCAAACACACAGCTGCCAATTGAATAATTGTGCACATTTTTTGCAATACACTAAGTTCCTGAAGTGTTGGTCACAGATAATGGGCCATCATTTCCCAGCAGGGAATCTGACAATTTCCTCAAATCAAATGGTCTTTAATAGATCAGGACAGTTCCATACAATGCACCATCCAATGGTCTGGCAGAAAGAACAGTCCAAACTTTGAAGGCAGGCTTAAAGAAACAGTCTACAGCTTCACTCAAGGTCATGGTTCCTGTTTGATTATGGGACCATTCCTCATGCAATGGCAGGGATGGTTCCGGCAGAATTACTGTTGTGGAGAGGACTCTGCATCAGGTTAAATCTGATCTTCCTGGACCCTGGGGGGTGGGTGTGGGGGGGGGCGTGAGGGGAGTGAAACAGCATCAAGAATGTGATGGTTGGACATAAGATTCTGATAAGTGAGACAGACAGGATACTTCAGGGGTTTGGTGGAGGAACCATGGGAATGGCCCTACATGGGTAAGAGGCATTGTCAGCATGAGGTCAAGTACAGTGATGTACAAAGTTCAGGGAGGTAAAAAATTCAGGAAGGTGTGACAGCCCTGAATAACATGTGAACAGTATGAAAATTGCAAACTCACAAACTCTGCGGGAGCGAAATGTGCTGACCCCTCAACAGCCTTTCTGAATGTTCTGGAACCCGTGGGTTCTCCCTCTCCATCAAGGATTGAATGTTCATCAGAATCTAAGATGCCAGATGTTGTTGCCTCAATGCCTTTGCCGTCTGAAAAGGAGAATGAATTTCTTCTGAAATCCTCTGGGAGCAAGAGTGGGCTATTGTGCATTACACGCTACCTGTATCAGAGACGGAACTGGAGGAACCTGACCCAGTGCTAAATCACCCCAAGAGGAGCTAGAAAACAAAGATCCTGCCTCTGTCCTTGGAATCAGAGGGGAGGGAATGTCGTGATTGTAATGAGGTCAGCAGATGGATCTCATAGAATGTGGGAGTTGTTTAAAGACCTGGTGATCAGAGTTCAGGACTGGTATGTTCCAGTAAGGAGCAAGGGCAAGGATGGCAAGGTAAGGGACCCTTGGATAATGAGGGAGGTTGTGAATTTGGTCAAAAGAGACAAAGCAGGGTATGTAAGGCTTAGGAAGCTAAAATCAGTCAGGGCCCGCAAGGAGTATAAAGAAAGCAGGAAAGAACTCAAGCAGAGAATCAGGAGAACAAGAAGGGGCCATGAAATGACCTTGGTAAGTCAGGTTAAAGAGAAACCCAAGGCATCCCATAGCGATACTAAAAACAACAGAATAAACTGGGAGATGGTAGGGTCACTCAAGGATAAAGGAATGAACTTGTGCTTGGAGGCAGAAGATGTGGGTGAGATCCTAAATGAGTGCTTTGTGTCAGTATTCCCCCAGGAGAAGGGTATGGAGGGTAGTGAGCTTTGTGTAGAGGACACTAACATGCTCGGGCACTTTGAGATCGAGAGAAAAGTGGTGTTGAGTTTCTTGAAATGCATTATGGTGGACAACTCCACATGGCCCAATGGTATTGACCCCGTGTTATTGAGAGAGGGGATTGTGGGGCCATGACCAAGGTTTGTTTAACCTCATGAGCCACTGGAGCAGTCCTGAGGTCAGAGGAGTAGCTAATGTTGTTCCTCTGTTCAAGAAGGGAAATAGGGATAATCCAGGAAACTAAAGTTCAGTGAGTATCACATCGGTGTTTGTGAAGCTACAGGAGAGAATTCTTAGGGACCTTACCCAAATTTGGAAAAGCATGGCCTAATTAGGGGCAGTCAGCAAGGCTTTGTGCAGGGCAGATCATGTCTTACCAACTTGATTGAATATTTAGAGAAGGTGACGAAGGTGATTGATGAGAGTAGAACAGTGGATGTTGTACACATGGTTTTAGTGAGGCATTTGACAGGACCCTCATGGCAGGCTCATCCACAAGCGTAAGATGCCTGGGATGCATCCTGAGCTGGCCAGCTGGATTCAGAGTTGGCTTGCCCAGAGAAGACAGAGGGTAGTGGTGGAAGGGTGGTTTTCTGGCTGGAGGTCCATGACGAGTGGTGTTCCACAGGGATCCGGACTGAGACCTGTCCTGTGTGATATATTTATGATAGACTTGGATGAAAATGTAGATGATTGGGCTCGTATGTTCACAGATGATACAATGATCAGTGAAATTGTGGACCGTGTAGAAGGTTATCAAAGGATACAGTAGGCTATATGTCAGTCACAGATACGGGCAGAGAAATGACAGATGCACTTTAATCCAGGTAAGTGTGAGGTGCTGTACTTTGGGCGAACAAATGTTAAGGTGAAGTGCACAGTTAATGACAGGAGCCTGGACATAAGACCATAAGACCATCAGACACAAGGGCAGAAATTAGGCCCATTGAGTATTCTCTGCCATCCAATCATGGCTGATAGGTTTGTCAACCTCATTATCCCCTTTTCTCCCTGTAACATTTGATCCCCTTGACAATCAAGAATCTATCTAACTCTGTTTTAAGTGTACTCTTTGCCCTGGCCTCCACAGCCTTCTCTGGCAATGAATTCCACAGATTCACCACTCTCTGGCTGAAGAGGTTTCTCCTTATCTCTATTCAAAAGTGTCTTCCCCTCAATCTCAGGGTGTGCCCTTGGGTCCTAGTCTCTCCTGCCAATGGAAACATCTTCCCAACATCCATCCAGGCCATTCAGTATTCTGTAAGTTTCAATTGGATCCCTTCTCATCCTTCTAAACTCCATCAGTATCGTCCCAGAGTCCTCAACATTCCTCAAATGTTAAGCCTTTTATTCCTGTGATCAGTCACGTGAACATCATCTGGACCTGCTGCAGTGCCAGTACATCCTTCCTGAGATACGGGGCCCAAAATTGCTCACAATACTCCAAATATGGTCTGACTATAGCTTGATAAAGCCTCAGATGTACATCCCTGCTTTTCCATTCTAGTCCTGTCAAGATGAATGACAACATTGTCTCTGCCTTCCTAACTACTGACTCAGCCTGCAGGGTTACCTGAAGAGAATCCTGGACTCGGACTCCCAAGTCCTTGTGCACTTTAGATTCCTGAACGTTCTCCATATTTAGTAAAATACTCCACATCTCTATTCTTCCTAACAAAGCACATCACTTCGCTATTTCCCACGTTGTATTCACTAAACAGCAGTGATGTCCAAAGGGATATTGGATTTAAGTCCAAAGATCCCCGGAATGGGCCACGTCAAATAGATTGAGTGGTAAAGAAGGCGTGTGGCATGCTGACCTTTACTGGTTGTGGAATTGAGTACAAGAGTCAATATGTCATGTTACAGCTTTAAAAGACTTTGATTAGGCCACACTTAGAGTATTGCATTGAATTCTGGTTGCCACATGGATTTCCTCCAGGTGCTCTGGTTTCATCCTACAATCCAAAGGTCTGCAGTTTAGGTGAAATGGCCATACTAAATTGCCCATAGTGTTCAGGGATGAGTGGGTTAGGTGCATTAGGCAGGGGTAAACGTGGAGTAATAGGATGGGGAATAGGTAAATGTGGGATACTCTTCAGAGGGTCAGTGTGGAGTTGTTGGGCAGAAGGGCCTGTTTCTGTAGGTAGGGATTCTCTGATATGGACCAAGGGCAGGAAGAAGGGGTCAGTTTAATTTGGCGTCATGTTTGGCACAACATGGTGCACTGAAGGGCCCAGTCCTGTCCAGCTCTGTGTTCTATGTCCTCTGTTCTGTTTTCTATGTTCTATATTGTGTGTTCCATGCCCTAAAATGAGGTTCCTGGTTAGGGCTATCACTCGATCGAATCAGGGAGCTCACTGTTGCTGGGTCAAAATCCTGGAATTCTTACCCTTATAGTATTGTGGGTCAACCCTCAGCATATGGACTGCAGTGGGTCAAGACAGCAGCTCACCACCCCTTTCTCAAGGGCAGCTTGGAACAGGCATTAAATGCTGGGCCCGGCCAGCAGTAAAAACAAATCTGCACAACCCACAAAGTACTTCCAAAATGAGTCATTGCTGTAATGTAGCAGTGAGTCTGTACACAGTGAGACCTCACATTCAACTATAAGCGAAACGATCAAACAATCTGCTGACAGTGATGTTGGTTAGAGGATAAATATTAGCCAGAAGACCATGGATGACTTCACTGCTTGTCCTCAAAGGAGGGCTGTGGGAAATGTTACATCCAATGAGGAGCGTGGACTGGTGTTGTGTTACCAGCTCATCTGAAGTGGAATTCTGTCAGCCTCAGTCATGTGCTTGATCACATGACCCTGTGATGCAGAGATGACAATATCACCACAGAGACAAGACTGTTACTTGTAGTTAATGTAGACCGAGGAGGACAGAATTGTCGTGTTCAGTGGAATAATGTGAATGCTTTGTAACTTTGCTTCCAGTCACTTTTTCAAAGAATATTTAACATATTGAATAATTACAAGAAATTTATAGATGATTGTATTTCTCAACTTTTCTCTGATTTTAGACTGAGCCAATGCACAGGAGCTCAGCAGGTGAAACATATCTCCAGTATACTTTGTGAGAAGCAAGGGATCGGTATAATGATCTGGCTCATAAAATGTATCTGTAATCCTCAAAATGAGGAAAAACATCGTATATGGCATCCACAGCACAATGAAAGTGCCAGAAATGGTGAACAATAAAATGATGGATTTCCTTCGGCTCTGCATCTCTGGATTGTCGCTGTTCTGGGTGTTGTGTTGATCTTGCAGTGCTCTGCAGGTTCGATTCATCATCACAATGTGTCAGACAGTCGGTACATTGAGCAGTAAAATGAGAAAGTATGGCAATAGTGGGTTTAAAATTGTGTCAATCCAGTCAAACCTGATCCATCCTGGCAAGATAAAGTAGTCTGGTTTGAAATGAGCACTCCATTCCACATTGTTAATTATATAGATTGGCTCAAACCCAAAACACAAGGAAATATTTTTGAGTGAAAACACAACACACACAGTCACTATCACCACAGCTGCAGTTTCCTCCCTGCAATACTTTGCTCTCAACCTCTGGCAACAAATGAGGACAAAACGATCGACAGTGAAAGCAACCATGAGCCAAACAGAGCAGTCAACAGCTGCGCATTTGATCACATCATTGATGAAGTGTCTGTGTGGACGCCTCCTAGCAGTGCGCTTTAGGGAACATCTCCGGGACACCTGCACCAATCAACCACTCCACCCTGTCGCCCAACATTTCAACTCCTTCTCCCACTCAGCCGAGGACATGGAGGTCCTGGGCTGCCTTCATCGTCGCTCCCTCACCACCAGACACCTGGAGGAAGAATGCCTCATCTTTTGTCTCGGAACACTTCAACTCCAGGGCATCAATGTGGACTTCAACAGTTTCCTCATTTCCCCTTCCCCCACCTCACTCCAGTCCCAAACTTCCAGCTCAGCACTGTCCTCATGACTTGTCCTACCTGCCTATCTTCTTTTCAACATATCAACTCCACCCTCCCCATCCCCCCGACCTATCACCTTCATCCCCATCCCCACTCACCTATTGTACTCTATGCTACTTTCTCCCCACCCCCACCGTCCTCTCACTTATCTCTCCATGCTTCAGGCTCTCTGCTTTTATTCCTGATGAAGGGCTTTTGCCCGAAACGCCGATTTTAATGCTCCTCGGATGCTCCATGAACTGCTGTGCTCTTCCAGCACCACTCTAATCTAGAATCTGGTTTCCAGCATCTGCAGTCATTGTTTTTACCTATTATTCTTGGTGTTCAAGGAATGGGTCCTCCGATTCTGGTGGTTTCTTGATGGCTTTTTCCCAGATTCGTTCGTGAAGTAGTGGCCTAAATCTTCCACTGGTATGACAACCAACAAGACGGAAAAATATACTTGACCTCATCCTGACCAATCCACCATCTGCAGATGCATCTGTACATGACATTACCAGCTAGAGTGAGTACCACACAATCCTTGTGGAGATTAAGTCCTGACTTCACATTGAGAATACCCTCCATTGTGTTGTGTGGCATTATCAAAGTGATGAATGGGACAGATCTAGCAACTCAAGACTGGGCATCCATGAGGTGCTGTGGGTCATCAACAGCAGCAGAATTGTATTCCAGCACAAGCTCTAACTTCATGGCCAGGCTTATCCCTCACTCAACCATGAGCACCGAGCCAGGGGATCCCCCTCGGTTCAATGGAGAGGGTAGGAGGGCATGCCAGGAGCAGTACGAGGCAAACCCAAACATTAGGTTACAGGCCAAACAACAAACACAGCAAGTGACAGACAGAGCTAAATGATCCCACAACCAATGGGTCAGATCTATACTCTGCAGTGCTGCCACATCCAGTCATGAATGGTGAGAGACAATTAAACAACTCACTAAATGGAGGAGGAGGCTCCACAAATCTCCCCATCCTCAATGATGGAAGAGCCCAACACATCAGTGTTGATGATAAGACTGAACCATTCACAGCAACCTTCAACCAGAAGTGCTGAGTGGATGATCCAGCTCGGACTCCTCCAGTGGTCCCCAACATCACAGAAACCAATCGTCAGATAATTCAGTTTACCTCATGTGATATGAAGAAACTGTTGGAGGGACTGGATATGGAATATTGCTCCTGACAATATTCCGGCAATAGCACTGAAGACTTATGATCCAGAACTTGCTTGTCTCCCAGCCAAGCTGTTCCAGTGCAGCTACAACACGAGGAATACTGCAGCAAGCAACTGGCTCCCAAAGCCAGTCCAGCATCCACAATAAGCCAATCAGGAGTGTGATGGGATATTTCTCATTTGCCTGGATGGTTGAAGCTCCCAAATCACTGCAGAAGCTTTATACCATCCAGGTTACAGCAATCCACTTGGTTGGCAAGACATTCACATTCACTCCCTCCACCTTTACTCAGTCGCAGCAGTGTGTACTATCCACAGGATGCACTGCAGATATTCACCAAAAATCCTCAGAGAGCACCTTCTGAATCCACAATCACCAATGGAGGCCACAATTATTTCAAAGACCTACCAGGAACATCAATTTCATTCAATTCAAAATTCCGGATTTAATCAACTAATATATTTCCAAGGACAGTGCAATTTCACACTTTACTTTGCTAAAGGTTGTGCATTCTTATGCAATTCATAAATACTCATTTATTAACAGTATGGATGTTTTCAGAACTGTATTCTTAATTCGCAATTACTTCATTTCAAACTGTATAAATATATTGCCTAATTCCTGGCAACATTAATTATACATATCTGTTCAATGAGCTGGGAGTGATTCTGCTCCCTTTGCAAACGAAGAGAATCACAGAGGGGTTAATTGTTTTATAAACGAAGCTGATATGAATGACGAATGTCTGGTGCTTCACGTCTGTTGTAACTGTTTGGTTTCATCTTCTAGTTCCCAAGATGGTGCTTATGGATCTATCAATAATCGAACAGATAACTTTCATTTACTATCATTTTCTTGGAATATTTGGAGTTCCTGGTAAGAAACTGAAACTGAGGACTTTGCATTTGTCTAAAAATTCAGACTCTAATTTTGTTCTTGCTTTTGATGCATTGATCAAGCATAGAACCTCAAATTATCTCCCTGAATGCGGCACCCAGTTAGGTCTTCCTTCAATATAGAATACTTCCTGCAATATGCATTGATAATGTTATTTCAGAACATTTCCTGGGATCCAGAAGATGGTAGATTTAAGGATGTATCTGTAAAACGTATCCCATAGTTGAGAGGAACATGTGTTTGCAGGTCTCCTTAACTGCGTGTTTCTCTTGTCTCATGTTTGGATCCATTATAGATTCATTTGGAGGTGCTAATTGTTGTGGTTCATCCACACCGAAAATCATCCTTCTATCCTCTGGCTGCCAGGATTATGGAATGAAGCATTGTCATGCTGCCACATATTCTGGTTTGGGAGAACAGCTTTTCTCTTCATGATCAGTGCAGTCTTATCAAACCAGCACAGACTGTGTGAGCTTGTCAGATTGGGGAATTAATAAGAAAGAAATATGAACAAAAGGATATCTTATTATGTTGAGGTGAAGTTAGATGGAGGAAGTTTTATATGAAGCATGAACATTAACATCAAACTATTGGAATGAGTGACCTCAATTTTTTTTAAAAATCACACAGCACCAGGTTATAGTCCAACAGGCTTAACTGGAACAACGCTAGCTTCCGGAGCGTCGCTCCTTCATCAGGTGGTAGTGGAGGGCTCAATCCTAACACATAGAATTTATAGCAAAAATTTACAGTGTGATGTAACTGAAATTATACATTGAAAAATTAATTGTCTGTTAAGCCTTTCATCTGTTAGAAGACAGTGATGGTTTCACTTCTTTCATGTGTAAATCACAAAATCTTTTTTCAAAAAGGTGCATTCTCAGGTAAGCTGTTAACAATGGGAGATAATGTTGTAGACAATATGTTGAAGGTGTTAGCCCCCTGTGTTCTCTGTCTATGCCATGATGTTTAGATTGATTCTAATCTAAGAAGTGAGATAATGGAGTTTTACATGAATTCATGCAGTTTTTGCACTTCATTTTTGTTGTAATTTCTAAATTCTGCTTGACAATTAATTTGGAGATTTAACTCTTGTCTTTGTAGCTAACTTCTTGACAATTGTCCTTCTGATCCGAGGAGGTTGTGGTCTGTCCAAAGGCATCATGCTTTACTTGGTGGGTATGACAATAGTGGACTTGTTGGTCCTTATATTCAATGTGATAATCTATTACATACTTTATTACTATTTCCCATTTTCATTTTTACACTACACTTCTGTAGTGAGCATCAATGAGGTGATCAACTATGTGCTTGTTGACTGCTCTGTCTGGCTGACAGTCGCTTTCACTGTCGATCGCTTTGTCCTCATTTGTTGTCAAAAGCTCAGAGAGAGCTATTGCAGGGAGAAGACTGTAGCAGTAATTATAACAACGCTGTGTGTTGTATCGTGCATCAAAAATATTCCAGTGTACTTTGCTTTTGAACCTGGCTATATAATTGACAATGTAGAGTGGACTGTTGATTTCAAGCCAGTGTATTTTACATGGCCAGGATGGATAACCTTTGACTGGCTTGATACAATTTTAAACCCACTATTGCCATACTTTCTCATTTTATTGCTCAATGCATTGACTGTTCGCCACATTGTGATGGCGAATCGAACCCGCAGAGCACTGCAAGCTCAATGCAACACCCAGAACAGTGATGATCCAGAGATGCAGAGCCGAAGGAAATCCATCATTTTACTGTTCGCTATTTCTGGCACTTTCATCGTGCTGTGGATGCCATATGTTGTATTTTTTTTCACTTCCAGGATTACAGAACGTCATTATGAGCCAGATCAATTCATGGATCCGTTCTTTATTGCAGACTGCACAGCAGATATGTTTCAACTGCTGAGCTCCTGTACAAACACGTATATTTATGCATTGGCCCAGACTAAATTCAGGGAGAAATTGAGGAATGCAATAATGTTTCCCTTTATTGCAGTTATAAAATGTTTAAACTAATTGAAACAAACTGAAACCGAGCAGCAAAACCTTCATCATGTTTGATTGAATTTGGATGAAATGTTGTACTCAAAATGGATACTTTATTCTCTAAATGTCAGCCTCACCGCTTTGGTAACATTTCTCCTGTGTCAGCAAGTGATGTGTTCTTCCAGAGAATCAAAGCAGGCGTTTGTACAGTCAGATGTCATTTCAGATGAGCAAATGATTTATAATGAATTACGCAGAGATATTAGTCTAATGGCTGGAAACAAGCGCTGAAATCCCACCACAGCCTAATAGCTCATGGTGAGTAGGAAACCGCTGCTTATTGTGTGGTTCACTCATGTCCCCTCAGAAAGTGAATCTGCTGTCCTTACCTGGTCTGACCTACATCTGTCTCCAAACCACAGCAATGTGATATATTCCATCACACCATTAGATACAGGAGTAGATGTAGTCCATTCAGCCCATCCATTCAGCTTTACCATTCAATGAGATCATCACTTCTCTGCTAAGACTCAATTACACTTTCCTGCCTTTTGGCCATAACTGCTGATTCCCTGATTGATTAAAAATCTCTCGCTCTCAGCCTGGAACGTACTGGCCTAGTTTCAAAAGTTACCCATAGTAAAGAATTCTTTAGAATCATTACCCTCTTAGAAAATCAATTACTCCTCTGTCTTAAATAGGCAACCCCTTTGTAATATGTCAGCAATCCTAACTAAAAAGGAGCATCATTTCTTGTTTAACACCAAAGCAGAGCCACTTCTCATGGTGTAGATAGGCTCGTCCCAGCCCGGAAGAGACAGATATCCCTGGGTTTGAGTTTAATTTTATATTCAGGAATGACATCACACACATTTGAATGTTTTCTTCACACGAGGTGATTCTTTTTTTCCAACTATTACCCAACTGAGCCTGCTTTGGATTTTTATGAATCAGGGTCTGCACTTCTTTTTCCCTAATCAACCCATTCAGAGATGTCATTCCATACCTGAGGAGCAGGTGGATCTTGAACCCAGGCCGTCTGGCTCAGAGGTAGGGACACTATCAATATATACAAGAGCCCTGAATCCTACCAGAAGCTGTGGCTGGATTTGAACATGTGCCTCCAGGGAATTAGCCTGAGTGACCGAGCCAGTGACATTATCCTGAGGCCATCACTTCCCTTCATGGGTCTGCTTTATCATGGGCTAAGGTGATGCATTCTAGCACGAAGTTATTGCCTGTTACCAAAGGAATTCATTCTCAACTTGCTCGACAGGAAGATTCATTCATGATTCCCAGGAGTTTTAAAGAGATTCTCACATCCCTCCCCCTCCAAGTCTGAGCGATCTCCCCCTTGCTCCTGTGACGATGTGGCTTCCTATGTTGTTTTGTTCATGGCCCCATTCCTGTTCCTTTCCAGGTCTGATCGAGGGGGGTATAATAAGTCAGTGAATGTCTCTTCAGTGAAGACTGTCAAAGAGACAGTGCAGGGAGCTCCCCCTCGGTGGTGTGTCCATTGAAACAATTCCCTCTGTGGAGGGTTCCTGCCGGAGGTGGTCAACATGCTTTTTGTGCAATTTCCTCCTCAGTTTTGACCAGATACAATATCGGCCTGTTTTTTAAAAAGTTAACTCCCAAGGTGTCTGGAGAGCAGTCACCAACGTTCCTTACATGGATTGCAACTCCCTCGAGTAATTTTTGAGACCTTGGAACCCCATTATGTTCCTTGGAGTCAGTGTCTCTTTGGTCTAGTTTTCATTTTCTCTTCAACAGGGTATAATCCATCTTTGTCAACTCTGTACCCAAGGTACAATGACCCATTTACCTGAACACACATTTATCCCTATTTAGCCGAATGCCAGCCTCAGACAAACACAGGAAGCCCTCCTCCAAACTCCACAAATGTTCCTTTGTGGTTCCCTCTGAGATTGAAATGCCACCCAGATAGTCTCTGGGCACCCCTTGGAGGATGCTCTCTATTACCCTTTGAACACCAGCACCAGCTGAAGATAGCCCAAAGGTCTTTTGTGAGGAATTACAGTAACATACTTCCTGCATGGCCCTCAAGCTCCAGTTGGAGGTAGGCGGGGCTCATTTACAATTTAGAAAATATGTGACTCCCAGCCAACTTTTCAGACAAGGCTCTTCTATGTGGCAAGGGGTAGCTGTCTAAGCAGGAAACTCTGTTGACAGTCACCTCATAATCCCCACACAGACAGATGGAGTCTTCATATTTTACAACTCGGACCATTGGCATGGCCCATTCAACACACTGGGAGTATGATGCCCACTTCCTCTCGACATTCCAATTTGCCCTCCACTCTGCTGCACGAGGGACCAACCACGTTTTGAAGTAATTTAGTCAGGCCTCTGTTCTGAACAGATCTTGGCTCGAGTGGTTTTTGTCTTCCCGAGGCCTTTGGGATACTTCCCAATGCCTTGATATAGATCACTGGTAGCCATCTTAAAATGCAGTTACCAATCCAGGCAGATTTTGTGTAGCCAGTTCCTTCCCAAACCAATGAGACCTGCCCCTTTCTACCACCAGCAAGGGGAGTCTGACTGTCTGTTGACCCCCTCCCATGTAACTGCGGTTACAGTGATCCCAATAATATAAGGGCTCCTCAATGCAGTGACCAGTGCAGCTCTGTGTTTCATAGGCTTAAAGACAAGATGTGCCATTGCTGTTTCCTAAAGGTTTACTCCCCAAGAGATAGAGCAGTCCTGTGACGAACTCCATGTCTAAGGGCATGGCCATTTACTTGGCATTTTATTTCAATTGGGATGATGTTGGGAGCAGTGATGTGATTCAGCTGTATCAGTTCCTCATCCTTGGGTGATTTATTTACAAAACCCTGTCTTTAGGTGACTCCACCTCTCTGGCCTGGGCAGCGTGTGCTATATGTTTTTGGCAGCATTGTCTGGGGTGAACTCTGTGACTACAAGTGTGGCATAGAGTTTCCTGCTCCTCACTGTATTATGGAGATATTTCCCACCCAGTTCTGGAACCTTGCAGCCTCCGATTCCAAACCCCCTTCCTTGGGAACAAACAGGAGCCATGAGTATTACCCATTGGGGACTTGACTCTGCAGTACGGACCTTGCGTAAGGATGAGGAGGGTACCAGCTATGGACCACTGAAACTCCTGAGCCCCCATTCCACATTATGGGAGGAAATGTCCAGTTCTTTGGCTTTTCTAAGGTTTAGATCTGGTTCAGTTGTAATATTATTAATTCCACAAACTTAATGATTCCTTAATATTTCCCAAAGTTCTGGCTCATACTCACAGTGTTCTGGAAATTTCCACAGTCTCATCAAGAATTCAGTAACTGGTTCCCCAGGAAGTCTATTTGCTGTGTTAATCCTGTAATGTGACAGTATAACAGATGGGTTGGGGTCAGAGTGACCCACTCTGTCTATCAGTTCCTCAAAGGATTCTGACTCCGGGGCTGCTGGGAGTGGGGGGAGGGTGGGGTGAAACTCTTCATGATGCTGTTAGAAGGGGCTCCACAAACGGTCAGGAGAATGACTTTTTGTTGTTGATCTGCACCATTTACCTGAGAAAAACATCTCATTATTTCAGTGTACTGGGACAATCCTCCACAACCGAATCAAAATGTTCCAGATTCCCAAACAGCAGAATGTTTAACATTTCCCTGAGATAGTCCCACTGGGTTTGTTGAAAGGCAAGGCTGTTTGAAACATGCCTTTACTCTCAATGCCAATATAATAACTCAGGAAGCCTGACTGGAAAGGAACAATATTTGTTGTTAAAAACCAAAATACAGCGATTGCTCATGGCACACAGAGGCTAGTCCCAGCCCAGGACACACAGTTCTGCAGATCATCCCTGGGTCTGCATTATTTGCTTTTCACTTAACCTTTTTTTTTAATCAAACTGTTCAGAGATGTTTTTACACACCTCTGGAGCTGTACTTTGCTTTTGAACCTGGCTCTGTAATTGACGATGTAGAGTGGGCTGTTGATTTCGAGCCAGTATATTTCACATGGCCAGGATGGATAACCTTTGACTGGATTAATATAATTGTAAACCCATTGTTACCATACATCCTGATTTTATTACTTAACACTCTGAATGTTAAACACATTGTGATGGTTAATCAAACACACAGAGCGCTGCTAGGTCAACACAACACCCTGAACAGTGACGATGCAGAGATGCAGAGCCGAAGGAAATCCATTACTTTACTGTTCGCCATTTCTGACAGTTTCATTATGGTGTGGATGCCTTCTGTTGTATTCTTCCTCATCGCTAAAATAACAGAACGTCATTATGAAGCTGATCAATACATGGACCCATTACTAATCACAGAATACACTAATCACAAATATGTTTCAACTGCTGAGCTTCTGTACAAACACATGTTTCTGCATTGGCCCAGACTACATTCAGGGAGAAGTTGAGAAATGCAATAATGTATCAATTTATTACAATTATTAAACATGTCAAATGATCAAATCAATCTAAAACATAGCAGCACAAACTTTATTGTTTTTGAGTGAACTCTGTCTGAAATGTTATCAACAAAGTTGACACTTAATGACTCGAAATATCAGCTTCAGCTTGGTAGCACCATTCTCCTGTGTCAGCAAGGTTTATGTTCAAGCACGTCACCACCGCAGACACGTGCACAGCCAGATGCCATTCCAAGTGAGTGAATGGTTACTGGAGTGGCAGGAACACAATGGAAATATTACTGGATTGATAATGCAGAGGTTCAGGCTAATGTCGGGACAAAAGGGATCAAAACCCACCATTAACTCATAGCTAGTGCTGAGCATGAAACTTAGTGCTTAATGAGATAAAGACCATAAGACATAGGAGGAGAAATTAGGCCATTCAGCCCGAGTCTGCGCTAGCATTCAACCATATCTGATAAGCTTCTCAAACCCAATTCTCCCTGTAACTTTTGATCCTCTTTACAATGAAGAACCGATCCATCTCCATCTTAAATATACTCAATGACCCGGCCTCCACAGCCTTCTGTGGCAATGATTCCACAGATTCCCCACTCTCTGGCTGAAGATGTTTCTCCTTAGCTCCGTTCTAAAAGGTCTTCCCTTTACTCTGAGGCTGTGCCCTCGGGTTCTAGTCTCGCTGACCAATGGAAACACCTGCCCAAGATCCTCTCTGTCCAGGCCGTTCACTATTCTGTAAGTTTCAATTACATCCTCCCTCATCCTTCTAAACTCCATCGAGTACAGACCCAGACTCCCCAAACATTCCTCTTATGTTCAGTTTTTCATTCCTGGGACCATTCTCCTGAACCTCCTCTGAACATGCTCCAGGGACAGTACATCCACCCTGAGATATGGGACCCAAAGCTGCACACAATACTGCAAATGTGTCTGACCAGAGCCTTCTAGAGTCTCAGACGTACATCCCTGCTTTTATATTCAAGTCTTCTCAAAATAAATGTCATCATTGCATTTGCCTATCTAATTACCGACACAACCTGCAAGTTTACCTTGAGAGAATCCTGGATTAGTATTCCCAAGCCTCCTTTTCCACTTCAGACTCGTGAATTTAGAAAACAGTCCATGCCTCCATTCTTGCTCCCAAAGTGCATGACCTCACACTTTCCCACGCTGTACTCCATCTTCCACTTCTTTGCCCACTCTGCTAACCTGTCCAAATCTGTCTGCAGCCTCCCTGCCTCCTCAATGCTACCTGTCCCTTTACCTATCTTTGTATTATCTGCAGAATGCCCTCAGTTCCTACAACTAGATCAGTCATGTATAAAGTGAAAAATTGTGGTCCCAACATTGCCCCTTGTGGAACACTACTTGTCACCGGCTGCCATCCTGAGAAGGCCATTTTTATCCCCACTCTCTGCTTTCCGCCAGACAGCCAGGCTTCTACCCATGCTAGTACATTGTCTCTGACACCATGGGTCCTTATCTTACTCAGTAACCTCCTGTGCGTCACCTTGTCAAAGACCTTCTTGAAGTTCAGGTAGATAGCATCCATTGGCTCTCCTTGGATTAAACTGCTCACTACTGCCTCAAGAAATTCTAGCAGATTTGTCGGGCATGACCTCCCCTTAATGAGACCATGCTGACTCTGCCCTATTTTACCATACACTTCCAAGTATTCCGCAATTTCACCCTTCACAAAGGATTCCAGGATCTTACACGGTAATAAAGTGACTGACATTGACATAAACAGATTGTGTTAAAATCATGTTGGTCAGATTCCCATTCTTTGAGTCTGTGTCAAAGATCATTGTTAATGTCAGAGACTGTATCACATTCATTGTCATGTATCAGTAGTTATTTGATGTACTGCTGCTCTATAACTATGTCCAACTATGTTGTGACTCACTGGGATAACATGTTGGAAATCAAGACCCACTCTTCCCAGCCATCACAAAGGTAAAGTTTTTAAAAGAAATGGAATGACCCCAAACCTACCTGATTTTCAGAGCCAGCTCAATCGGAAACACAAACCAGGTTCCAGTACGAAACAGGAAATCACAATGTATTACAGGTCATCAGATTCTAACTATTCAGAAACAGAGAGAGAGAGAGAGTTACGTAAACAGGTTACACAATTGGTATCAATTTCCTTGATTTCCAAATATGCAGTTGTCCAGGTAAATCCCTAGGTTTCAAAACAATTCTTTCTCATTTCAGTTCACAATTTTAAACACAAAATTAAGCACCTAGTATTTTTATTCTTAGAGAAATCTTCTGATAGTAACAATTCGTGTCGAAGATTTCTGTGTGATTTTTAAAAAATTTCTCAGCACAGCTTGTACGTGTGAGAGTTCCTTGTTCTGAATCACTGACACTGACCGTAGTATTTGCAGCCTGGCCTACTCTTTGTCTTGGCTTGTCGTGTGTGTCTTTAAGGATTTTATACTTGATGAACTAACTGGTTTCTGATGCTCTCCTGTGATAAGGTTTTCCTTCCTCTCTCAGGATTTCTCTGTCATTCTTCCTGCATTCTGCTCCGAGCACATTCTAAATGGTTTGCTCCAAAGTTTCTTCTTCTTTATAATCGAATAAATCTGATCAACCCCATCAATGATTCCAATAAAAAATCTTCCCTCTTAAGATTTCTCATTTTAAAGTTTCATAGCTACTGTTTTCCACTAATCTGCAGGAATCATTCATTAAATTATCTATGGATTCCCCTCAATGCTGTACTCTTCTGTTAAATGTTAATTTTTGAGAGTTTAATTTGTGCTCACATTAAAGTAATTACATTGTCAATTGATCAGAGACAGTTCAGTATTGCTGGGAAAATGACACATTTTGTTGAAAAGTTTCATCTTGCAGTTATCAAGGTGATTGTCAAGAATATTAATTCAATAAGAAAACTAGCATGAGAGCGAGTGTTGATTGGTTGGCAAGTGGGCTGTGATTGGTCAAATCGTTGCCATGGAGAATGCATCAATTAATACTGATTGATAATTAACAGCCAAAGCTCTGTGTAAATTGTAAATCAGGGCCCGGGTGTCCTTGGAGAAGGAGCACGCGGTGTCCACCAACACCCTGGAGTTGTTCGGGGAGAGGTGGGCGCCGCAGGAGTGGAGTGCATCATTTACCCCTCCAACGCTATTTTGATTTAGTCCCTGCCCTCCCCTTCACTGTTTCATCACACAGCATTGCCCTTTGATGTGAAGGGCACTGCTTGTCACTGGCCACTCGGGTGTTTTCCTATTTTCCTTAAAAAAGGAAAAAAAAATTGTAAATCAGACAGGTTAGCTCTTATTGATCGGGTCATTGTCCTGATAAATAAACTGAGGAGCCATTTCAGCTGCTGCAACTACTGACTGATTGATTGCATGCGCAGGTCTTAAAGCTATAAAGGTATTGAAGGTGTAAACATCGCTGCTATTCCTACAATTTGGCCAGCAGAGGTGCTGCTGAGCCAATCTTGGTGATGGATGCTGATGTTCCTCATCCAGAGTTCCAACTCCTGATCCGCTAATCCCAGAATCCACATTTTGCATTAATTTAGATCTTTCCTTTTCTGTATAGCTCACTCCCACATGGCTCATGATGATCAATTTTCCTTCCATAATATTTTTCAGGTTTCCAAAATGTCCCTTACGTTGGCAGATAGGAGACACCCATAAGGAATAAGAAACATGAATTGGAGTAGGCCATGAGGTCCCTTGAGCCTAATCTGCCATCCAATAGGGTCATGGCTGATCTGGCATTCCTCATATCCACTCTTTTCCCATAACCTTTGATTCCCCTACTGCACAAGTAGCTATCTATCTCAGTCTTAAATCGACACAAGGACTCTGCCCCCACAGCTGTCTGTGGCCAGGAGTTCCAAAGACTCATGACCCTCTGAGGGAAGAAATTTTTCCTCAGCTCAGGCTTAAATTGATATCCAGTTATTCTGAGGCTACACCCTCTGGTCCTAGACTTTCCCTTGAGAGAAACACCTTGTCAGTGTTGACCCTGTCAAGCCTCTTATGAATCCCATATGTTTCACTGAGATCACTTCTCATTCTTTTAAATTCTGTTGAATAGATTCCCAACCTGATAAACATTTACTCATATGACCATCCCTCAATTCCATGGATCATCCCAATGAATTTTCTCTGAACTGCTTCCAATGAAATAATGTCTTGACTTTAATAAGGAGACCAAAACAGTGCACAATACTCCAGATATGATCTCACTAGCATCTTGTGCAGTTGCAGAAAGGCTTGCCTACTCTCACACTCCCATCCCCTTGAAATAAGGAACAGCATTCCATTAGCCTTCCCGATTACCTGCTGTACCTGTGTGCTGGCTTTCTGTGCTTCATGCACAAGAACCCTTGAGTTCCTTGGTGTTACAGCTTTCTGCAGTTTTTTCTCCAATTACACAATACTCTGTTCTTTTATTCTCCCTTCCAAAATGAACAACTTCACACTTTCCCACATTATACACCATTTGCCAACATTTTGTCCACTTATTTTACCTGTCAACATGTCTCCGTGAACTGTCTGTGTTCACCTCACAATATGTCTCTCCGTGTATTTGTGTGCCATCTGCAAATTTAGCTTCAGTACATTACTTTCCTTCCTCCAAGTCATCAATATACATTACCAACAGTTACAGGCCCAGCACTGATCCCTGTGGAAACCCATTGGTCACAGGTCACTGACCTGCACAAGAACCCCTTATCCCCATTCACTGTTTCTTGCCCCTTGTCCAATTCTCTCTCCATTCATATACACTACCATCAACACCGTTTACTCTTATCATGTGGCTGCCCTTTCATGAGAGATCTTGTTCAATGCCCTCTGGAAGTCCAAATAAGGCACAACTGTCAGCTGTCCTCGACCTACTCTGATTGAGGCTTCTTCAAAAAACTCTAATAATTTAATCAGACACGAAATCCCTTTCATGAAACCATGTTGACTCTGCTTGATTAGGTTATGATTTCCCAAATGTGCTGCTATTACTTCCTGATTACATTGATTCCAATACTTTTCCCACAATAGATATTCAACTAATTAGCATACAGTAACTTGTCTTTTTGAACAGGGTGTCACATTGGCAGCTTTCCAATCTCTGGAACTTCTCCAGAAACCCAGGGTTTTTGGCAAATTGCAGCCAATGCATTCAGTATCGCTGTAACTACCTCTTTTAGGATCCTAGGATGTAAACCATCAGGGCCAGGAGACTGATCTGCCTTTAGCCCCAGAGGTTTGTCTAAAACTACTTCTTGAGTGACAGTGATTGTACGTAATTCTTCCCTCTGTATTCATCAGTATGAATGGGATATTCAAAGTATTTTCCACTGTCAGAATATCTGTTTAACTATTCTGCCATTTCCTTGTTCCCTGTAACATTTCCCCAGATTCATTTTCTTAGGAGCCTATGTTCACTTTGACCCCTCTATTCCTTTGTATGCATTTAAAGAAGCTCTTCTTGTCAGTTTTTTATGTTCCTCACTAGTTTGCCCTCGTAGTTTAATTTCTCTCCTTAGACCTCAGTCATGACAATGGCATTGGCAGTGGTGAATGTGTCTAATGCAGAATCAGGTTGGTCCAGTGTGGAATTGAATGGGCACAGTGCAGAATTGAGCTCAGTGTGGATTCAATTTGGTTCAGTGCAGAATCGAGTGGGTTCAGTGCAAAATCGAGTGATACTGAAGTTCGAGACTCCTCCAAAGGGGCCTCTTGGTTCAAGATCAGTCAAAAGAATCACAATGAGTATGGTCTGTTTAAAGCAAGGGTACCAGTTTAATAAATTAAGGCAGCCTGAAGCAGATTTGTCCAGCAACGCGGAGGTTAAAAGCTTCTGTGTTCCATGGAGAAATGGTGCAATTACATTCGAAAATTGCACATTAATTATATATTTTTGAAGAGATGAAAAAATTACAAGAAAATCTTTAATTACAAGAAAAGACCAATCACATATAATAAGGTGACATGATTTACAGCAGGTTAATCCAATGGTATTCCTTGGGAAAGGGATCTTAATTCCATAAATCATCATATCATGGTAGCAGTTCAAGGTTAGTACGAATACCAAATCACTGTCTTATGATTCTTATGATGAAAAATCCATTGTTTTCCCTTATCTCTAAATACAAACAACTGAGAAAGCATCAGTTCAAGTTCACAGAGTCAAATCATTACTTGCAGCCATTTTGTTTTGTTATTTTAAGTTGAAAAGCCATTTTGTGGTTCACAAAAATCTACGTATACTTGTTGCTTCTGACAACAACCTAAAGTCAAATTTTAGATCCTCATTCCCAGCGTGGAATCGAGTGGGCCCAGTGTGGAATCGAGTGGGCCGAGTGCGGAACTGAGTTGGCCCAGTGCAGATTCGGGTGTGCCCTGTACAGAATCGAGTGGCCCAGTGCAGAATTGAGTGTGCCCAGTGTGGAATCGAGTGGGCTCAGTGCGGAACTGAGTTGGCCCAGTGCAGAATCGGCTGTGCCCTGTGCAGAATCGAGTGGGCCCAGTGCAGAATCGAGTGGGCCCAGTGCGGAATCGAGTGGGCCCAGTGCGGAATCGAGTGGGCCCTGTACAGAATCGACTGGGCCCAGTGCAGACTGTGACGGTGCAGTCGGAGGTGAGTTTGGGTTCCTGACAATTTCTGCATCAACGAGGTGGTCCGAGTGCTGACTCATGACTGTAGCGGTGGAGGTGAGTTTGGGCTCAGTACGTGACCTGGTGGCATCAGCAGTGGCTTCATCGGTGAGGTAGGCTCCAAGCAGACTCATGGCGATGGCAGAGTCGTGTTTGGGCCGGTGCGGTACCTGGCGACATCGTGGCATTTGCATTGACGAGATCCAGCAAGGAATCATCGTGGTGAGGACATCAGTGAAGGTGAGATGAGACCGAAGAGTGGAGCACTGAACAAGAAGGAGGGTAAAGCTGAACACTTTTTATTTATTTCTTTACCTTCATATTTGATGTTTTGGTTTGTTTTTCTGTGTTTGAAGATGGCACCAGAGAGTGGCGACACTATATAACACTTTCCATTCTATTTTGTAACAAAATGCACTTGATAATAAATACATCACATCCAAATTAAATCCTTTAGTCAAAGCAATCAGACTGTCCATCTGGATTAAAACAGTATTTCTTCTGACTATTATAGTGGGGATATAAAAGTTGAATTTAAGCCTTTGTCAGAAGCAACAAATATATGTGGGTTTTTATTAACAACAAAATAGCTGCAAGTTATGATTTGACATTGTGAACCTGTATTACTGCTTTGCTGAATTAGCTGAAATAGAAGATAAAGCAAACAATGGAGTGCTCATAAAATGAATCATGTGACTCTAATTGACCACTCAATCTAACCTTGAACTGCCAGCATGAAATGATGATCTCCCTCAGACAAGAACCATTTCCCAGGAAGTATCATTGCATTAACCTGCTGTCAGTCATGTCACCTTATTACAGGTGATTGGTCTTTTCTTAGAATTAAGGCTGTACTGTCTTTCAAAAACATATTTAAAAATGCTTATTGTTTAACTGTAATTGCGCAATTTTGCCACGGAACACAGAAGCTTAAACCTCTGTGTTGCTGGACAAAACTGTGCCAGGCTGCCTTATTTTATTAAACTAATAACCTTGCTTTATACAGACTGCTTTCCATTGATTCTTTTGACCGATCTCGAAGGCGAGAGTTGTCGCCTGGGGTCTACATCTTCATTTGTTGCAGTGACCCGGGATTTGACATGGATGGATCATGAACAGCGGTGTAAGAGCCGAGAGTCCTTCACTGTTGAGAGTTGAGGAATTCGGCCGGCCACACCTGAGCATTTTATATGCGTTTAGTTTTCCTCTCATTCAAGTGGTGCCCGACCTGACCCCTCGCTGTTTATTTTCTAGTCCAGCCCAAAAGGATCAGTCTGAGCAAAGTTAGGAGACCCTGTGTATGTAAAAAAAGGGGTAAAAATAAGTGAGGTTGGGATTTTTTAAAATATTCACGGTTGGCGGTTTCCGGGGTTGGTTAATTCAGAGATGTTTTGGATTTGTTGAACTCTGACCTTTGAGCCCCTCCTCACCTTCAAACTTTCCGAGTTTTGATATTGTGAGTGAATTTGATCCGATGAAGACGAGTAGAGAGGGACAAGGTCGGGAATCTTCTCAGAATTCAGTAAACCCGATTTGGCTGGATTGGTGTTGTTTAAATTAATACCAAGATTCTTTAATAAAAATAAAATATTGCGGTATTTTATCACAAAAGTTTTGATGCTTTGGAAAATTAATTAGGACTTGTGGAAGTTTGTTTGGTGAATTAAAAACAAGTTTGAGTCAATACTATAAAAGGAAAGTGGTTTAAAATGGGTAATTAGTGAAAACGTGAAAAATTTCCAAAAAAATTGGAGGCTTTTAGAAAACTTAAACAAAGAATTGGGACATGAACTAGCAAACCCACAAGCTGCTGCCCCTAACGTTACTATCTGTATTTATTGACCTTGGAAGCCCCATGAAATTATATCTATCCTCAGTAATGCACCAGACCGCCACGAGGTACCTCAGCAAATCATGGATTTCCTAAGTACCAAAATTAAAGTTTATGATGGTAATGCCAAAGATCTTTGGGCCCTTATCTGGTTGGCATGGACAGGTTGGGCCGAAGGGTCTGTTTCCCAGCTGTACATCTCTATGACTCTAAGTCCTTACCCTCTCTGAATATGCCCGCTTTACTGAACACATTAAGCACAATTTTAATGCTTTCGCTAATGCTGTAGCCCAGGAACAACAGCAACAAGATGATGTTCTTGCTGCTGCATCTGCTATATTAGCAAAGCCTGTTGAGCTCGCTTGTATTCTCAAACTTCGCCCGAAAAATCAGGAGTCTGCTGAGGGCTTCCTGGAAGGTTTTAGAGAATGTTCTGAATCTTATTCCGGAGATGAAAATTGAAATTTCAGTGCTGCCAAAGCTCAATATAACTCGATGCTATTAAACTGCCTGCAGCACTTTGTAGCCACAGCAGTCAAGATAAATGACTTGCAATGGTGTGAAGCCACTCCTCATCAACTCCGTTGTTCTATTAGAGTTTTATGGAAACAACAAAGTGAAGAAAAGCCTCCAATCCGTGTAAAATCGGAATTTGTTGTTCGAGAGGAGTCTTTTAAACAACTACCCGTGTGTAGTAATGGTGGCTCTGCATCGAGCTGCAACAACAGTCGTGGGCGTGTTTGAGGGGCTCCTCCTCCTCCTGGAAATACACCTCCAGGCTGTTTTAATTGTAGTAGCCCATATCACTAGACTTGGGACTGCCCAATCTGAGGCTGCTTTATCTGTGACAACGCTGAGCACTGGGGCACTGCTTGCCCGAGAGTGGCAATAAAGGAAGAACAAGGAAACAGTTGTAGAAATCACCCTCAGACTTGTGATAATTGTTGAAGACCTTCTGATAATAAATATCTTTCATCACAAGCAGGAAGAAGAGGACAGATTACCAATTTTTCCCAAAATAATCCTTTTCCCAATGACTAAATAATTTTCCTTTGTTTTCTGACTTCCAAACAGGAACCCACAGTCTTACTTAAAGTTAACAACAGATGGTACCCTTTTCTAACTGACACAGGGGCTTTAATGTCTACTGCAAAATCTGACATGAATCTGCCAATTTCTAAGCAGACAGAGAATGTATCTGGTCTCCAAGAATGTATCTGATCAAGTCCCCATTTATTTCCAAGGCTATTCCCTGTTTCATCGCTTTGTGATTACAACCAACTTACAACCAACTTATCATGTAACCTGATGGGACGAGACCTGCTGTGTCCCTTCCAAGTTAAACTTGCATGTTCCCCTCATGGTGATCATCTGTCCACGAAACCATAATTGTGGCCACTTGATATTGACCCTCAGGTTCCTGGAGAACATATTACCCTTGCTTATGATTGAACAGGCCAAGATAAATGTTTTGAAAACTTCTTCACAGATTTAATTGGAACTAAATGGACTGTGCAGATTATGGCCCATGTCGCCAGCCCAGAAGGAGAGGCCGATTTTGTTAAAGTACCATCTCACTTATGGAAGCAAGGGGACTCATCAGCCCCACACATCACTCAGAAAGTAAATACGCCTCACCATGTTAAGGAAGTTGGCCCTATGGTTCACCGTGTAATTACCAAGGCTGATCCGCATTGTTACCTACGGCAGACATTTCAGGAAGATATGACTATTCTCTATTATCCAACTCCTACTTCCTGCAATGCCACACACCAGCACGACGAGAGTCGGGTCATCCTTGATCTAATCAACCTGGATATATGAGCTGAGACATCCTCTCACGTTTGACTCACAGACTGTGAACACATTCAAGTTGCTTTAAAGCCAAATGTTATTTTGCAATCCATTCGCCAGTACCCACGAAAACAGCAAGCTATACCAAGCCTTACTGCTTTAATTGAAAACTTTCTCCACCAAGGTATATTAGTCCCATGTCAATTGCCTTGTCACACTGCTATTATGGCTGTCCCAAAACCTGGCAAACCAGACCAATACAGGATGGTTCAAGATTTAAGAGCTATCAATGCCATTGTCCAGCCATTTCAGGCCTTGGTTCCAAACCCAGCTCATATTTTATCCGCAATATCATCGGATGCTAAATCTTTTGCTGTTGTTGATCTTCAACATGCCTTTTTCTTACTGTCTCTTCATGAGAACAGCCAGTACTTATTTGCCTTCACCTTTAATGGACAGCAGCTAACTTGGACTCGACGACACCAAGGCTTCAGTCATTCTCCAACACTTTTATCTCAGATCTTACATAAATAATTGAGGTCTTTAACCTTGACAAGTGGATCTGCACAAGTTCAATATGTAGACGATCTCCTGGTAGCCAGTGGGGATGAAGAATCAAACCACCCTGATGGTGTGCTTCTCGTCAATTACTTGAAGCACTTAGGATACGTAGTCTCTCCATAGAAAGTCTCCATTGCACTACGTCAAGTTAAATTCCTGGGCTTTATGATATGTGCTGACCCACACTCTCTGGAACAGAGTCGTGTCACTCCTGTTATCAACTTCCTGGCCCCAATCAACGCGAGGCAAGTGCACCAATGGGCATGGTCAACTTCCACAGAGAGTAGATTCCAAATGCGTCTCTCCTCATGAAGAAGTTGGCTCTATATTCCTCCGATGAAGGGGCATTCACCCTCTCCTCAGAAGGAAAGCAAGTCTTTGATGATCTAAAGCAAGCTTTGTCACAAGCTCCAGCTCTGGGAAGACCTCTATATGACAGACTCTTTCAATTATACTGCACTATTGTGGATGACTGTGCCTCTTCAGTACTTACTCAACTTCAGTGAGATAAACGTCGTCCAGTTGCCTATTTTTCTACAAAACCTGACCCCGTTGCCTTGGGACATCCCAGCTACACTCAGATTTTAACTGCCAACCTTTTGACTGCACTCCGACTCCAAAAACAGGTTTCTGTTGTCAATTGTACCACCCAAGGAACTGGCCAATCCTCTGTTGATATCGGTAACCGTGCTGCTGATGTAGCTGCAAAACAAGCCGTTAGCAACTGTCTTATGATTGTGTCCAAAATGGTGAGTCAGACTGAAAGCTCTGACAGGAGTAGGCCTACCTCGGAGAAACTAATGCCAACCATTCAAGATGTTGTTCCCTTACAGAGGGACGCCTCTGAATCTGAAAGGCAGTTGTGGTCTAAAACCGGCTGTTATTGTAATCCTGTTACTACACTATGGAGCACTCTCGCTGGACAGGTTTGTGTGTCTGATGAATTTACTTTCTGGGTAGTTGGTTGTATTCTTTATGTTACTCACTGTGGGGCTTGCTCAACATCTGATTTGCTTTTGAATACTTGGTGGCATCCATGCCCCCAGCAGATGACCCAACAAGTAAGTGATGAAAGTCTCACTTGTAAGGAACACAATCAGGGAAAAGGTATTCCCTGCCCTATAGGTCAGACACCCCTCCCTGAGAGCCCTTTTCAAACTCTTTAACTTGATTGCATTGAATGAGAAAAGTGTCAAAACTATAAGTATGTTTTATTTATTGTTGATATTTTTTTCTGAATGGATCGAAGCTTACCCTACTTCCAAAGCTACTGCAAAAACTGTTGTGAGTATCCTACTGAAGGAGATTATTCCCCACTTTGGTATTCCTCTTTGTCTGTCTTCTGACAATGGTCCTCATTTTATTGGTGACATAAATGAGGAATGATCCTCTCAATTCAGCATTCCCTCTCAACTCCATTGTGCTTCTCGCCTACAGGCTGCAGTTCTTGTGGAGGATTTTAACCAAACTCTGAAAACTAAACTCACAAAATGAACTTCTGAGACAGGCCTTTCCTGGGTTAAACTATTGCCCCTGGTTCTGTGTTCACCTATGCTGCACTCCCGCTTGGAGAACTCACTTATCCCCTGTCGAAATAGTTTACGGCCGGGTCTTTCGCACACCTTGGAATGATGCCACTACCCCTGTCCACTTTCACCACGTGGCAGACGATATGTCCTGCTATGTTCTCTCCTAAATTAACATTTCACGAGGGCTTCATTCTAGAGTACATGCTGCTCACGAAAACCTCTGCTCCCTTGAAGGAGATCACAATATTGAGCCAGGCTCCTTTGTCCTCATCAAGAATTGGACATGCTGTAGCCTCCAACCTCGATGGGAAGGACCCTTTCAGGTCCTGCTCACTATCCCAAGTGCTGTCAACGTGGCAGGGCAATCTGCATGGGTTCACATCCACCATTGTAAGGTCATTGGAAATGTATCTAAGAAAGGGGAAGGTGATGAGAGTGATTGAGAAGATGATAGAAATATTGAGAATGAAAGGGAACTTCGAAGGAGTCGGAACCAGACTTTTAGGGCATAGCTGCCTTTTCAAATAGTAATTTTACTTCAGTTTTAGATATTCTCACCTTTGCTACGAAATGACTACCAGGATGAGAACCATTTTCATCTTGAAATGTGGACTTGCCTTGGCCTGCATTAGTACACAAGAGAGGACCATCTATCTGTGTGACCCTGGACATCAAGAGACTGTATACCACCTATTGTGTGGAATATTACTCAAGATGATCGTTGTAATGGTCAACTTCATCAACAAGAACGGACAGTCCATTGACAGAACGTTAACTGTAACTGAATTGCATTCTATGTCCCTCTAAAGCTGAGGAACAATAGTCATCCAACTGATTGGCTGAAAAGGCTCAAGATGCATATCCCTCATCTTCCTGTAAGAGAATGCTGGCTTCCTGCAGGTCAGAGAAATGAATGGGGCCTGTCTACAGCAAGAATCATTGTCTTCCTGTGAGAGCATTTTAAGTGTGAGCAGCCGCGGAGGTAGGACGAACTCGGAAGACTGCAGATAAGGTAAGGCAGTTTTTATTAAAATTACTTACCAGTAGCGGGCAGCAGTGTTTTTCTCTTTCACAGAAGGAGTGGGAGCAGCGGAGGAAGTGACGAGGACCGGAGGGGCAGCTGGGAAGGAAAGCAGTGACCATATATATCGGCAAGGCGGCTAAACCAGAGACTCTACTACTGTAGTGTCTCCCACACGCCCTCTTCCTCTAACCTAGTTAATAAGTAGGAGGAGCAGGAGCGACGACCAGGGGACTGCTGGTCGTATATCTGGGCAGTGGCTGAACCCGAGACACTACACCCACCCGCCCCGCCGCCCCCCCCCCCCCCACCCCCCACTTTCCTCTAACCAAAAATAGGACTCTGGTTTGTTCAGGTAAGGATTTTCTATTTCTTTATCGGTGATTTTTAAAAAATTTACTTTTTATGGTTTATCTATTAATTGTTTTTTAGAAAAAGACTTGCAGAGAGGTAACGGAAAGTATTTTAACTCAAACTTATAGAAAGTAATAAAGTAATTAACTAAGCAGAGATGGCTGGGCAGGTGATGTGCTGTAGCTGTATGATGTAGGAGCTGGCTGATCCCATTGTGAATGGCAGTGACCACATCTGCAGCAAGTGTTGGTTGCTGGAAGAACTCCAGCTCAGAGTTGATGATCTAGAATCTGAGCTTCAAACACTGCGGCACATCCGGGAGGGGGAGAGTTACCTGGATGCTTTGTTTCGGGAGGCAGTCACACCTGGGAGATTAAGTAATTCACATTCAGTTAGTGATCAGGGACATCAGAGTGTGACTGTAAGTGAGGCAGGTAGTAGGAACCTGAGTTCAGGAGTGCAGGAACCTCAGCCCTTGACCTTGTCCAACAGGTACGAGATTCTTGCTCCCTGTACGGATGAGGAAAAGGGCTCTGGACAGGATGAGCCAGCTGACCACGGCACCATGGTGCAGAAGGCCATTCAAGAGGGGGGAGCAAAAAGACAAGTAGTGGTTATAGGGGATTCTATAATTAGGGGGACAGATAGTATCCTATGCAAGCCGGATCGGGAGTCTCGCATGGTGTATTGCCTGCCCGGTGCCTGGGTGCGGGACATCTCCGACCGGCTGGAAAGGATATTGGAGCGGGAGGGGGAGGATCCAGTTGTTGTGGTCCACGTTGGGACAAACAACATAGGCAAAGCTAGGGTGGAGGACCTGTTTGAGGATTATCAAGCACTAGGAAGGAAACTGAAGTACAGGTCCTCAAGGGTAATAATCTCCGGATTACTGCCCGAGTCACGTGCCAATTGGCATAGGGATAAGAAAATTGGGGAAGTAAACACATGGCTAAGGGATTAGTGTGGGAAAGAGGTATTCCATTTCATGGGGCATTGGCATCAGTTTTGGAACTGAGGGGACCTGTACTGTTGGGACGGTCTCCACCTGAACCGATCTGGTACCAATGTTCTAGCGAAGAGGAAAAATAGTGTGGTCAGTAGGACTTTAAACTTCACAGTTGGGGGAAAGGAAAGTGTAAGCGACAGGGAGTATGGAGTTAAATGGAAAGATAAGCAGGAGAATAGCATATATGCAGGTGGGTTTAAGCTTGAGACAAACTAGGAATGCAACAAAAACGAAGCATAACTTAGGACATCTTATGACTTCCAATATCTCTAATGATAAGAAAGTTAGCATTAAGGCACTTTACCTGAATGCTCGTAGCATTCGTAACAAAATAGATGAACTAATGGCACAGATCATCGTGAATGATTATGATGTGGTAGGCATCACAGAGACGTGGTTGCAGGGAGTTCAGGACTGGCAGTTAAACATCCAAGGATTTACAACTTATTGAAAAGACAGGGAGGGGGGCAGAGGGGGCGGGGTGGCCTTGTTAGTTACGAACAATATTAAATCTATGGCACTGAATGACATAGTGTGGATGATGTGGAGTCTGTGTGGGTGGAATTGAGGAACTACAAAGGCAAAAAAAAACATAATGGGAGTTACATACAGACCTCCTAACAGTGGTCTGAACCAGAGGCGCAACATGTACCGGGAAATAGAAAAGGCATGTCAGAAAGGCAAGGTCACGGTGATCATGGGAGACTTCAATATGCAGGTGGACTGGGTAAATAATGTTGCCAGTGGATCCAAAGAAAGGGAATTCTTGGAATGCTTACAGGATGGCTTTTTGGAACAGCTTGTCATGGAGCCCACAAGGGGGCAAGCTATTTTGGACCTAGTGCTATGTAATGAACCAGACTTTATAAAAGATCTTAAAGTAAGGGAACACTTAGGAAGCAGCGATCATAATATGGTAGAGTTCAGTCTGCAGTTTGAAAGAGAGAAGGCAAAATCGGATGTAATGGTGTTACAGTTAAATAAAGGTAATTATGAGGGCATGAGAGAGGAAATGTCGAAAATCGACTGGAAGCAGAGCCTAGCAGGGAAGACAGTAGAGCAAAAATGGCAGGAGTTTGTGGGTATAATTGAGGACACAGTACAGAGGTTCATCCCCAAGAAAAGAAAGAATATCCAAGGAGGGATTAGACAGGCATGGCTGACAAAGGAAGTCAGGAAATGTATCAAAGAAAAAGAGAGATCCTATAAAGTGGCCAAGAGCACTGGGAAATCAGAAGATTGGGAAGGCTACAAAAACAAACATGGGATAACAAAGAGAGAGATAAGGAAGGAGAGGATCAAATATGAAGGTAGGCTAGCCAGTAATATTAAAAATGATAGTAAAAGTTTCTTGCAATACATAAGAAACAAACGACTGGCAAAAGTAGACATTGGGCCATTTCAAACTGATGCTGGAAGGCTAGTGATGGGAGATAAGGAAATAGCTGGAGAACTTAATAAGTACTTTGCGTCAGTCTTCACAGTGGAAGACATGAGTAATATCCCAACAATTAAAGGAAGTCAGGGGGCTGGATTGAGTATGGTTGCCATTACAAAATAGAGAGTGCTAGAAAAGCTAAAAGGTCATAAAATTGACAAATCTCCTGGCCCTGATGGGCTACATTCTAGAGTTCTGTGGGAGGTGGCTGACGAAATAGCGGAGGCATTGTTTGAGATCTTCAAAAGTCACTGGAGTCAGGGATCGTCCCAGATGATTGGAAGATCACTGTTGTCACCCCATTGTTCAAGAAAGGATCAAGACAAAAGATGGAAAATTATAGGCCAATTAGCCTAACCTCGGTTTTGGTAAAATTCTAGAATCCATCGTTAAGGATGAGGTTTCTAAATTCTTGCAAGAACAGGGTCTGATTAGTACAAGTCGACATGGATTTAGTAAGGGGAGGTCGTGCCTGACAAACTTGTTGGAATTTTTTGAAGAGGTGACAAGTAGGTTAGACCAGGGAAACCCAGTGGATGTGGTCTATCTACACTTCCAAAAGGCCTTTGATAAGGTGCCACATGGGAGGCTGCTGAGTAAGTTGAGGGCCCATGGTGTTCGAGGTGAGCTACTGGCATGGATTGAGGATTGGCTGTCTGACAGAAGGCAGAGAGTTGAGATAAGAGGTTCTTTTTTGGAAAGGCAGCCGGTGACGAGCGGTATCTCGCAAGGTTCAGTGTTGGGGCCGCAGCTGTTCACATTATATATTAATGATCTGGATGAATGGACTGGGGGCATTCTAGTGAAGTTTGCCGATGATACAAAGTTAGGTGGACAGGCAGGTAGTACTGAGGAAGTGGGGAGGCTGCAGAAGGATCTAGACAGTTTGGGAGAGTTGTCCAGGAAATGGTTGATGAAGTTCAATTTGAGCAAATGCGAGGTCTTGCACTTTGGAAAAAAGAATACAAGCATGGAATACTTTCTAAACAGTGAGAAAATTCATAAAACCAAAGTATAAAGGGATCTTGGAGTGCTAGTCGAGGATTCTCTAAAGGTAAACATGCATGTTGAATCCGTGATTAAGAAAGCGAATGCAATGTTGTCATTTCTCTCAAGAGGATTGGAATATAAAAGCAGCGATGTGCTACTGAATTAAGGACTACGGGGAGAATGCGGGTAAGTGGAGTTAAAATGCCCATCAGCCATGATGAAATGGTGGAGTGGACTCGATGGGCCGAATGGCCTTACGTCCACTCCTATGTCTTATGGTCTTAAGTTCCTAGGCGTGGCCATCAAATGGACAACAAAACAATCAGGAACATGAGAAAGCTGGAAGTGAAACATTAGCAATTCAATTGCAAGTACTATTTTATCAGCCTGTGTAAGGCCAAAAAATGCAATTTTGAAAAACTAAGATTGGTGAACGACACGGTGGCTCAGTGGTTAGCACTGTTACCTCACGGTGCTAGGGACCCAGCTTCGATTCCAGCCTTGGGTAATTGTCTGTGTGGAGTTTGCACACACTCCCTGTGTCTACGTGGGTTTCCTCTGGGTGCTCCAGTTTCCTTCCAAAGATGTGAGTGTCAGGTCAATTGGCCATGCTGAATTGCTCTTAGTGCTTGGTGCATTAGCCAGAGGGAAATGGGTCTGGGTGGGTTACTCTTCGAAGAATCTGTGTGGACTTGATGGGTCAAAGGGCCTTTATTCACGCGTAGGGAATCTGATCATGATGACCTTGCTTTATACAGACTGCATTCCATTGATTCTCTTGACAGATCTTGAAACCGAGAGGTCCCGCCTGGGGTCTACATCTTCAGTAGCTTCAGTTAACAGCAACAATCTAATAAATGCATTCTATTAAAAGAAAATCTCCTGAGTTGCTATACTATAGCGTTTATAAGCTTAAGATAAATACTAAACATATAGGATGGAACTAGAGTAGATGTTGAGGTTGAGGATGGAGTGTTGGTTTTAACGGAATGGAATGATTGATGTTTGCTTTATTTTAGGACGGGGGTGAAGATGGCTCGAGATTTAGGGGCAATAGGGCAGGCTCTAAACATTGAGAACTTTAACAATATCAACTAATGATGGGATCCAGAGGAGATGTTGGCTGGTGAGCAGTTCAGTGGGAATAGGACTGAGAGAGCAGGAGATGAGCTTTTAGAAAAAAATTGATCACAGATCAGATATACGGGAAGATTGGAGAGAAGTTTGAGAAAAGTGAGAGGTGAGGGTGAGGCAGGGGAGATTTTACAGCAAGCTTGACTCTCTGGGCCATTGGAAGAGTGGGAAGGAACTGATTGGACAGTCTCAGTCTTTGTGACAAAGCCGCCTGTGTACTCCTTCTATTTCCTGTTGGGGCTGGGGGTGGAAAACAGAGGGGAGCACAGTTTGAGAAGATGTGATCAAAGGGAAAGTAAATCAGGTGTTACCTTTGCACTCCAGGATGATTCTGAAATAATAAGCAGTTTTAACAAATGATAATTGGGCCCAATATTATTTTACGTGGTCCAGCCAACTCTGATGGTCAATGTGAAAGTAGTTCGCCAATCTTAGTCTTTCAAAATTTCATTTTTTGGCCTTACACAGGCTGATAATATTGTCCTTGCAATTGAATTGCTCATCTTTCACATCCAGCTTTCACATGTCCCTGATTGTTTTGTTGTCCATTTGATGGCCACGTCCAGGAACTTCATTGCTCACGGGAAGACAATGATTCTTGCTGTAGACAGGCCCCCATTCATTTCTCTGACCTACAGGGGGCCAGCATTCTCTTACAGGAAGATGAGGGATATGCATCTTGAGGCTTTTCATCTAATCAGTTGGATGAAGGTTGTCCCTCAGCTTTAGAAGGATGTAGAATGCAATTCAGTTACAGTTAATGTTATAGTAACTATTATCAGTTTAGGAAGGATATCTAGATTTGAAGAGCAGAAATTATTCAGTTAGCTATTAAAAACAAGAAACTTCAGCTGATGACCAAGTTGAATAATTGTGTAATGTACACTGTTAGAAGGGCTGTGATTCAAATGATGAGATTCTGTGGAACTTCGTAAAGGTATCCTAATATTTTTAACAAAGGACACTTTGCTAAGGACAACACCCTGAGGACAACAATGCAACAATGGTTCACTCTGCACAGAGCAGGGAGCTTAGACTGAGTCATACAGTTTGAAGAAAGTTTACAGAGACCTCACAAGACCGGTTTGTGAATGAGACATACATCTGCAATTTAAACTCAGTAAGAAAGAATTTGACCTGCTCAAGAGCTCCAGCACATCATCTTTCCCACTCAGGGAGGGTTTCTGGAGAGGATTAGCTTGGAATCTGTTTTTTGTTCTCCCATGGGATTGTGGGTGTTGCTGGCTGGCTGGCCAGCATTTCCTGCCTGTCCTTAGATGCCTTTGAGAAAGTGGGGGTGAGTTGCATTTTCGAACCACTGCAGTCATATGCTGTATGTACCCACAATGCCCTTCCTCCAGAATTTTAACCCAACCACAGTGAAGAGATGACAATATATTTCCAAACCAGATTGGTGAGTGGCTTGGAGGGAAATGGAGAGTTGTGGTTTTCCCATGTATCTGCTGTCCTTGTCCTTTTGAGAGGGAAGTGGTCATGGGTTTTGGAAGGTGCTGTCTGAAGAGCTTCAGTGAATTTCTGCCGTGCATCTTGTAGATAGTACACACTTCTGCTACTGAGCATCAATGGTGGAAGGAGTGAGTGATTGTGGATGTGGTTATGACACAAAAGTCGGTGGAGTTGTGGATAGTGAGGAAGGAAGTGGTAAGTTACAGCGGGATATAGATAAGTTGCAGAGCTGGGCGGAAATGTGGCAAATGGAATTCAATGTAGCTAAGTGCGAAGTCGTTCACTTTGGTAGGAATAACAAGATGATGGATTACTGGGCTAATGGTAGGCTACTTGGTAGTGTGGATGAGCAGAGGGATCTTGGTGTCCATGTACACAGATCTCTGAAAGTTGCCACCCAGGTAAATAGTGCTGTGAGGAAGGCATATGGTGTACTGGGCTTTATTGGCAGAGGAATTGAGTTCCGGAGTCCTGAGGTCATGTTGCAGTTGTATAAGACTCTGGTGCGGCCTCATCTGGAGTATTGTGTGCAGTTTTGGTCACCATACTATAGGAAGGATGTGGAAGCTTTAGAACGAGTGCAGAGGAGGTTTACCAGGATGTTGCCTGGAATGGTAGGAAAATCTTATGAGGAAAGGCTGAGGCACTTGGGGCTGTTCTCATTGGAGAAGAGAAGGTTTAGGGGAGATCTGATAGAAGTGTATAAGATGATTAGGGGTTTAGATAGGGTAGATACTAAGAACCTTTTACCGCTAATGGAGTCAGGTGTTACTAGGGGACATAGCTTTAAATTAAGGGGTGGTAGGTATAGGACAGATGTTAGGGGTAGATTCTTCACACAGCGGGTTGTGAGTTCATGGAATGCCCTGCCCGTATCAGTGGTGAACTCTCCTTCTTTATGGTCATTTAAGCGGGCATTGGATAGGCATTTGGAAGTTATTGGGCTAGTATAGGCTAGGTAGGATTCGGTCGGCGCAACATCGAGGGCCGAAGGGCCTGTACTGCGCTGTATCCTTCTATGTTCTATGGTGCCAAACAAGTGGGCTACTTTGTCCTGAATGATGCCAAGTTTTTTGAGTGCTGTTGGGGTTACACTCATCCGGACACCTGAGGAGTAATCTATCATACTCCAAACGTGGGCCTTATAGATGGAGAGCAGGCTTTGGGGAGTGAGGAGGTGAGTTATTCATGCAGGATTCTTCACCTGTGACCCATTGTAGCCAGTATGTTTATGTGGTAAGTCTCATTGAGTTTCTGGTCAATGGTAACCCCAGAGATGTGCTAGTGGGGGATACAGTGTTGGTAACACCATTGAATAGCAAGGGGTTTTGTTTAGATTGTCTCCTATTGGAGATAGCCATTACCTGACATCTGTGCATGTGAATGTTACTTACTATTTGTCAGCCCAAACCTGGATATTGTCCAGATCTTGTTGCATTTGGACACGATTCCTTCAGTTTTATCTGAGGAGTCACAAATGGTCCTGAATATTGTGCAATCATTGGTGAACAATCCTATTTCTGACTTCACATTGGAGGGAAGATGATTGATGAAGCAGCTGAAGATTGTGTTGCCTTGTGTCCTTTTCTGAGGATCTCCTGCAGAGATGTCCTGGAGCTGAGATGACTGACCTCCAACAACCACGATCATCGTCCTATGTGCCAGTCATGACTCCAAACACCAGAGAGTGTTTCCCTCACACCCATTGATTCCAGTTTTTCTGTGACTGCTTGATGCCATCTTCAATTAAATGGAACCTTCATGTCAAGGTAAGTCACTCGCAGCTTCCCTCTGGAATTGAGCTCTTTCCGCCATGATCTCCAAGGCTGCAATGAGATCAAGAGCTGAGTGGCCCCAGCAGAATCGAAACTGGATGCCAGTGAGCAGGTTATTGCTGAGCAGGTGCTGCTTGATAGCATCATCGATGTCACCTTCATTACTGATGATTGAGAATAGACCAATGGGGCGGTAATTGGCTGGGTTGGATGTGTCTGCTTTTTGTATCCAGGACGTGCCTGGTCAATGTTCCACATTGTCAGCTCAATGCCAGTGTTATAACTGTCCTGGAAGAGTTTAGCAGGAGTTCTGGAGCAGAAGCCTTCAGTGACATGGCCACAGTGCTGTCAGGGCCCATAGCCTTTGCAGTATCCAGTGCCTCCAACAGTTTCTAAACATCACATGGTATCTGTTCTTACCGTCCTATGCCTATACATTATACTTTAGAAAAAACATCAAGAATTACGTTCCTTTTTTCCCCCACATGCACCTGAATGCTTCAAGAAGTGAACTGTGGGGACCAATGCAGCAGATCAAAACGGATCATCCCCTCGGAACGTCTGGCTGAAGATTGCTGTGAATGTTTCACCCTTCAGGGCGGCACGGTGGCTCAGTGGTTAGCACTGCTGCCTCACAGCGCCAGGGACCTGGGTTCAATTCCCGCCTCAGGCGACTGACTGTGTGGAGTTTGCACGTTCTCCCCGTGTCTGCGTGGGTTTCCTCCGGGTGCTCGGGTTTCCTCCCACAGTCCAAAGACGTGCGGGTCAGGTGAATTGGCCATGCTAAATTGCCCATAGTGTTAGGTAAGGGGTATATGTAGGGGTGTGGGTGGGTTGCGCTTCGGCGGGTTGGTGTGGACTTGTTGGGCCAAAGGGCCTGTTTCCACACTGGAAGTAATCTAATTATCGTTTACACTGACGTGCTGGCCTCTTCCATCACTGAGGCTGGGTATATTTGTGGAGACTCCTCCTCTCATGAGTTGTTGAATTGTCCAGCAACAGTCTTGACCAGATGTGGCAGGACTGCAGAGCTTAGACTGATCTGTTGCTTGGGGTTACCTTAGCTCTGGCTATCACTCACTGCTATTTAACATGCACACAGTCCTGTTTGATAGCTTCAGAAGGTTGGGCATCTCATTTTGAGGTATACATGGTGCTGCTCCTGGCCAGCCTTTCTGCTGAATTGAATCACGATTGATGCCTTGACTTGATGGTAATGGTTGACTGGGGGGTGTTCTGGGCCAGGAGGTTCCAGATTGTACTGGAGTACAATTCTGCTGCTGCTGATGGCTCCCAGTGCTTCATGGATGAAGTCTTCTTGTCCTAGATCTGTTCGAAGCCTATTCCTTTTAACAGTGATACTGTCACACAACGTAATGGAGGGTATTGTCAATGTGGTTGTGTTGCTCGAAATATGCTGTTATCTAATGCAGCAGTAAGTTTAATAATCATCAGGAAAGAGGCTTCATGTCTTGCAGTTTGAAGTGTATGTAAACATTAGTTTGTGGGTAGGGCTAATTGTACAAACCACAGCTCACTTCTCGAAGCATTCAGGTGCTTGTAGGGGAAAAAAGAAACGTAATTCCTGATGTTTTGTCTAAAGTATAATGTACAGGCATAGGAGGGTGAGAACATTCTGAGCTATGATAATTTTACAGTGTATTCATTTGTTCCATCCTAATTGTTAAATTTACTTGCAATGCCCATTAACAATAGCTCCAATTCCTGACAAGGATTTAGTGCTTATCTCCTTAAAATCACTATTTTAATATATTAACATATTCCCAAGGATACATAGCATTTAACACCTGCAAACAGTAAACTTTTCTATTTCAAATCATAAACCTCCCCATTATTAATGTGTTGGTAATCCCTTGAATTAATGTTTTTGAAAAAGTATTTTTAAATAGATTATTTTTTGATTCAAACTTCTTATGTCTGTTGAGATTGTGTTGCCTAATATTTGTTAAAATGATGTACAAATGTTTCCGCTCAGGGACCGTGAACTAATTCCACTCCCTCTGAAACCTAATTGAAACACAGTGGAGATGTAGTTGCTTTATACAAAGGGCTGTCATAAATGAAATACATTTGGTGCTTCAGGTCTATTTTCACGCCTGGTGTTGTCTCCACTCTCTAAAAATAGGACTGTCCACAATTGAACAGACAGCTTTCATTTACTATCATTTTATTGCAATGTTTGGAGTTCCTGGTAAGAAACTGAAGCCGGTTGATTATTTATTTCCGTGTTAACCGATCTTTAACTCACTTCTTGTTCTACTTCTCACTCAGATTGGGAAACCTCAGGTTTTGTCACTTTCAGCTTGAATCCAGTTTCAGGTACTCCTTCAATAAACAGAAAATGCTGCAATTTATGAAGTTTAAATTTATCAGAAACTGTATGGAAATGCAGTCCCTGAGGAGATTGCGTGCTGGTCCATGTTCGGGAGAAACAGATGTTTCCAGACCCATTGCTCCTGATGCTCTTTACTGCTCGGGCTTTTCATTGTCCCATGTTTGAGTCTGTTATTGATTCATTGATTTCTATGATTAGTTCACAACTTGATGATATCTGTCCCTTGTAAATACCAGGAGGGTGGAATGCAAACTGCAGGGAATGTGCTCTTCACTTTCTTAATTCCTAGCTCCTCAGTTCATTTCTGAATGTTTTCTGGATTGGAAGGGGAATTTTCTTGTTTTAAATTTGACCAGTAATATCTCACGTGCATAACTTCACAATAAGTTTATTAGTCAGGGAAAGCTCAATGAGGGCATAAAGAAGCAAAGAGAAGGATATTTTGATATGTGAAGCTGAAGTAAGGTGTGTGGAGGCCCTTGTGGATCATAAACAGCAGAATACAACTATTGGGAAGAGTGACTTGAACGTTTTGCTGTAATTTTCAGCTAATAGAATGTCATTAACTTGGAAATGTTGCTCTTTTTGTTGTAGCTAACCTCCTGACAATTGGCCTCCTGTCTTGAGGAGGCTGTGGTCTGTCAAAACGGGTCACTGTTTACTTGGTGGGTATGACAACAGCTGATCTTCTGGTCATCATTTTCAATGTGATCATCTATTATATGTTTGGATACAATATACCATTTTCATTTCTGGATTACACTTCCATATACAGCATCAAGGAGGTTATCAACTATTCGGTTATTGATTACTCGGTCTGGTTGTTGGTTGCTTTTACCATAGACCGCTTTGTCCTCATTTGTTGTCAACATTTCAGAGAAAACTATTGCAGGAAGGAAACTGCAGCTGTGGTGATAGTGACTGTGTGTGTTGTGTTCTCACTCAAAAATATTCCCTTGTATTTTGCGTTTGAGCCAATCTATATAATGAACAATGTGGAGTGGGGTTCATATTTCAAACCAACCTATTACACCTTGCCAGGATGGATTACTTACAACTGGATTGGTGCAATTTTAAATCCATTGTTGCCATATTTTATCATTTTATCATTCAATGCATTGACTGTTCACTACATTGTGATGGTGAATCGAACCCGCAGAGCACTGCAAGGTCAACGAAACACCCAGAACAGCGACGATCCAGAGGTGCACAGCCGAAGGAAATCCATCATTTTCCTCTTCACCATATCTGGCACTTTTATCATGCTGTTGATGCCATATGTTGTGTTTTTCCTCATTTCCAGAATTACAAGAAATCTTTATGAGCCAGATCATTATACGGATCCCCTCCTAATTGCAGATTACACTGCAGATATGTTTGGACTGCTGAGCACCTGTACAAACACATGCGTTTACGCACTGGCCCAGACTAAATTCAGAGAAAGTTTGTGAGATGCCATAATGTATCCATTTTTTGCAATTGTTAAATATGTGAAGAAACCAAAGCAACACCAACCACAGCAGCTGCACTTTGGCAGCAATCTCCTGAATTGTAATTTGAATTCTTTCCTCTGACTGTGACCTGTCCTGTGTGAGCCTCAGCTCAGTGACTGTCCTCTCACTGCTGCTCAAGTACATGAGGAGCTGTTGTAATGTCTGTGATGCTCTTTCATTTGAGCAGATAACCCAGGGTCAGCCTCCCACCTCAGGTGAACAGAATGGAGCTCAGAGCATCATTATGGAAAAGAACCAGGGAGCTCTTTCCATTCTCCTGTTTCTGCCTGAACCAACATCATCAGAATCAGACTGTGGGATTCTTTATCTTATTGCCGTTTGTGAAGCTCTGTGATGTATTGTTCGTTGTTATGATTTCTACATTTCATCACAATGATTACAATCGTGAGAACACTTCAATATAATCTGATGAACGTGAAGTGAGTAGGAATGCACGAAGGTCAAGAGACTTCCTACCTTAATGTCAACTCAATCTTTCGGAAACATAACAGGAATTTACAATTAAAATTGTTGTATTATGCAAAGCCATTTTAATTGTGTGTAATTTTGAATAGGTATGTAACCATGACAAATAATTACTCATGTAAAAAAAAGTCATACCATCTGTGAACAATCAAGAACAGTTTGATGTAACTGTTGAAGGCATGAGTATTCAGGATGAATACATGTGAGTTTCCATCCTGGTTTTGTATGGGATAGATCCCAAAAGTTTCCTGTGAGTTTAGGGACCTGCCGGACACAGATCAACAAAAGCTAATTCCAGCTGGTCCCTCATTTCCAGGATTACAAGAAATCATTATGAACCAGATCATTCTATGGATCCCCTCCTAATCGCAGATTACACTGCAGATATGTTTGGACTGTCACAGTCCGGCCACAGGATGACCACATTGGCTCAGTGATACTTCAGTGTGTGACCTCCCCTCAGGAGAGGGGGGTTCTGTGAGGGTCTATCCACAACTGATGGCCCTAAAGGACCCTCAGGGTGAACTACTGAGGGCTTGAAGGAGGTGAGCGGCTGCAGGGTTCAACAATGAAAGTGAATCCAACGCTGAAAGAGGGGAATTGGTTAAAATGCCTGAACAGGCAGGAGAGGGCAAAGGCTGGTCGAGGGGTCTGGGCTAATGTGATCTGGCCCCAGGGGCGATGGTGACTCTGGAATGGGCTGGAGACAAGGCGACCATTCTATTTCTGAGGCAGGGATTGTAGTGACTGCTGTGGAAAGGGAGGACTATTCAACATGACATGAGGTCACATTGGAAAGGTTGAGCATTGCGCCCATGAGTGGGAGTTGAGCATTCAGCATTACGAGAGCTAACTGCGTGGAGACAGACCCTTCAATTCAACCAGTCCACAATGACCATGTTCCCAAACTAAACCAGTCCCACTTGGCTCTGCTTGGCCCATATCCTTCCAAACCTTTCCTCTTCATGAACTAAACCAAATATCTTCCAAACATTGTAACTGTAACTGAATCCACCACTTTCTCTGGCAGTTCATTCCACACACTAACCACTCATTGTGGAAAAGGTTATCCCTTATTTCCTTTTTAAATCCTTCCCCTCTTACCTTAAAAATATGGCCCCCCAGTTTTGAACTTGCCTAACCTGAGGGAAAAGAACCTTGTCATGCTCCTTATTGATGATCCTCATGACTTTATAAGCCTCAATATGGTCACCATTCAAACTCGTAAGCTCAAAGGGAGAAGGTCCCAGTCATACCAGTATTTTCATATTTCAAACCCTCCATTCCCAGAAACATCTTGGTATATCCATCTGAACCCTATCCAGTTCAATTATATCTTTCCAATAACAGAATGATAATCTTTCCTCCCATTGGTCAACAAAAATCTCTCTCTCTCTGCCTTTTGGACATTGAAAGATCCTACATCCACTGCCGTTTTAGGAGGACAATTCCAAAGACTCACGAAGATCTAAAAGAAAAAAGCTTCCTCATTTCTGTCTTAGTGGGTACCCCCTTATTTTTTAAACAATGACCATGTGACGTAGGAGCAGAATTTGGCTATTTTGCCCATTGAGTCTGCTCTGCCATTGAATGAGATCACAGCCAATCTGATAATCCTCACCCCCATGTTCCTGCCTTTTCCCCATCACCTTGATTCCCTTCCTGATTAGAAATGTGTCTATCACAGCCTTGAACATACTGAATGGCCTAGCCTCGACAGCCCTGTGTGATAAAGAATCCCATCTATTCACTGCTCTCTGACAGTCAGAATTCCTCCTCATCCCTGTATTAAATGAGTGACCCTCACTGTGAGACTGTGCCCTCTGCTTCTCGACCCTCCCACTGGGGAAGCCCCCTCTCCATATCGACCCTGTCAATCCCCCTAAGAATCGTGTATGTTTCAATAAGGTGATCTCTCATTCTTCAAAACTCCAATGAGCACAAGCCCAACGTACTCAACTTCTTCTCATAAGAGACTGTTTTTATTCACTCTCGGGATGTGGGTGTTTCTGGGTCGGCCAACATTCCTTGTCCATCCCCAATTCCCAGAGAGAAATTAAGAGTCAACATCATTACTGCAGGTCTGGAGTCACATGTCACCCAGACCTGGTGAGGACACCAGTTTGTTCCTTAAATGACATTAGTGAACCAGATGGATTTTCCAACAATCAACAATGGATACATGGTCATCATCAGACTCTTAATTCCAGATTTTAAAAATTGAATTAAAATTCTCTCAGCTGCCACCATCCAGCAGGATTTGAACCCAACTCCCCACAACATTCCCTGGGTTTCTGGATGAACAGCCCAGTGACATCACCACGACACCATCAGCTCCTCTTCATTGGTCCCCTTTAGTGAACCTTCACTTGACTGCCCCCCTCCCCCCATGTCAGGATATCTTTCTTTAGATAAGGGGACCAAAAGGGTTCACAGGTTTCCAGCTGTGGGCTGGCCAGTTTTAGCAAGGCATCTCTATTTTTTATTCTCCATTCCCTGTGAAATAAAGGCCAACAGTCCATTTGACTCACTATGGCCTACTGAACGTAGATGCTTGATTTTTGTGATTCATACAACAATCCCGATGTGCTGCAGCTTCCTGTAGTCTTCAGCTCTTCTCCTCCTGCCAAAATGCATAGCTTACATTTTCCCGCTGCTCCTTTAACAAGGTTATGTTGCCCTTGGGTTTTTTTTTTCAAGAAGTCATAAACATTCAGGTTCGGAAAGGTCTGGGTTTGAAGGGTTTTAGGGGACAGTTTGACGATAGCTCACAGATACTGTCTCAGACAAAAGGCTCTTAAGTTTTTAAAAAACACTTGTACAATGAGAGGGGAGTGGCCCGTTCTCCCAGCTCAGTGTCACTCTGGTTTGGTTTTGGTCTGGCTGATCACTGAAAACAGTCAGGTCATTGTAAAAGCTGCTGGACCCAAAGAAGCAAGTACAGGCTGATGCTCCTCTCTCTCTCTGACATCTCTCCTGGAAGACCCTGGGATGATGTTACCTTCTGTGCCATGGGGTGTTTATGGGGATGGTTGCAAGGATTGGGAACAGCATCATTAAGTTAGGATAACCTGCTGGTTTTTCAGATTGGTTAAGTCTCTCAGTATTCTGTTCTCTTTTGTTTGTGTTTCATTTTTTAACCTTGGAAATAATTCTGTTTTATTTATAACTGAATGGTTTGATCAACGGCATCCCTCCTGGAATATCCGCGTTACACCTGCTGAAAGCAACGAGCAAATGTATGGTCTGGGCTACTTTCTTGAAATGTTTTGAGGGGGTCAGGCCTGGTCCATAACAGAAGAGCTAGATAATTGTTTTTGATGGGCACATACTCAAAAACGTGTGGACAGGGTGGATAGGAAGCAGCTACTGCCCTTAGGTGAAGGGTCTGAAACAAGGGGGTATAATTTTAGGGTGTGAGGGTTCAGGAGGACTTGAGGAAAACTTCTTCCTGCCAGCGGGTGGTGGGAATCTGGAATGGATTACCTTGGAGGTAGAGCAAGGAAACCTCACAAACTTTAAAAAAAACAAGTATCTGAACAACTTGTAGGTGTGAATGATTGGTCAGGAGTTATTGGACATTATATTGGAGGTGACAGTGCTGCAATAGAAAATATCTCAAGCCTGAAGAAACCAATTTATTTCTCCTTTCATGTTGCTGTAAGCTGTGGCTGTTAATATGTCAGTGACCTATATAATTATGAACCAGTCACCCTGTGCCTCCTTCAAACAAGTGTAAGCAACTAGAAAAACAAATAATCATTTCAGCAAACCCTATGCTCAGTGACCATTAAACTACCTACCCAGCTTTTCCCTCTCACCAGAACACCAGTATGTTTTGTCTGTTTGTTTGTGTACATAGATGGGAGTTCATTAGTGGATTAGTTTTTTGTCTATCATCAGTTCATAATTATTTCTCTGCTGTTAGAATCTATTTATTTGTAGTAAAGAATAACACTTGTTAAGTACACGCACCAAGTCCATGCTTTTTGTCAACCTGGATTGAAAGGTCAGGTAAATTGGTGTATTCTGCATAATTCTGCATATGACCAGGGCCATATTGGAATAGACCCAGGCCTCATTAAAATAAGGCTCCAATGCCTGGATTATTCTGGTGGAGAATTGCTGTGTAGCCCAGAAAGGCTGTCCTGCATCATTGCCATATGCTGTGCACCTCCCAACTGCTCACAACAAAAGGGGGAGATGTCCTGGCTTTAGGATCTACAAATAGTCACAACCTGCTGCTGGCTGCATCTCACTTTGTACACAGAGCCAGCGTCTCCTCATCTCTTATTCCCCATTGAAAAACAACAGTGCAAACTCCACTGACAATGAGTTTTGGTAACTCGCTTTTTAAAAGTATAGCAGTTCCTTCCTCAGTCTTTTGTTGTAAAACAGTCCTTTTCCCATTTTAATTTATAATCACAAATACAAGAATATACAATGTTAATTTCAGACAGGCATGGCCAAAGACAAATCCAATTCGGGTATTAGTCAACAGGTTGTTACTGACTCAGTGCCCCATTAGAGCACTGTCATTGAGGATGGGGATGTTTGTGGAGTTTATTCCTTTGGTTATTGTACAAGTGAGCATCACCATTCCCTACTGGGATTTACATGGGATGTGAAAACAAAGACGATATTTTTAAAAGTATTTGGGGGTTGTTTTACGTCAGTTGATAGGTGACTGGGACATGGTGCAAGGCCAACAAGCTGTACATTGGTGTAGTTAAGTCAAGAGGTAATGAGAAAAAGTGAGGGTTTCAGCAAGTGATGAGTCAAATATGACTCTGTTTACAGGAAGCCTGCTTTATTATTAAACAGTTGTCAGAGGGATAGAGTCAGAAGCTCAGGAACAGAGTTTGCTGCAGGAATCAAAACCAATGCTTGTCTCCCTCTGAGCATAATCTCCAAGCAGTGCCATGGGATCTTTTACAACAACTCGCCAAGGTAGAGAGGGCTTTGTTTAGTGCTTCATATGGAAAATGGAAGCTCAAAAAGTGAAGCATTCCTTCAATTCTGCACTGGACCTCAGTCCTGACATTTCTGCTCAAGCACAAAAACAGAAACTAGGACAACAAGAACAGGATTCAATATGACCATACCTCGTCCCTATCCCAATGCCATATTCTTATTTTGTCCCCATACTCCTTAATATTTTTAATACCTGAAATGTGACCAATCTCTTTCTTGATGATATTCAGTGACTTGGCCTCCACTGCCTCCTGTGGGAGAGAATGACATTGGGTCACCAGCCTCTCAGTGAAGAATTGCTTCCTGATCATATGGGACTGGAACCCAGAGCCTTGTGATTCAGACAGAGGGGATCCCAATTGAGACACAGTTACACCTGGAAAGGAAATATTTACAGGGAATGAACAGGGGAGTGGGAATGACAGGATAACTCTTTCATAAAACCAGCCCAAGCCAAATAGAATAATATCTAATGAGTAAATGAAGATCAGGGAAAATCAGATCCTCAAATTGAAACTTCAGTCTTATTTCATGTTCAAATTCATTTTTATCAATTCAATCAAAAAGACCTGAAAGAGGTGAACAGAGCAGAATAAACAGTCTCAGATAAATGAGTAATGACAGGGTTAAACTGTATTGTAACAACATGGCAGTAACCTCTGTATCTATCGTGGCATGTGGAGAGTTCCTGCACTGATGCTGTGGATATGAGGTGAGCAAATGGTCTCGGGGAACAGAAACATAGTCCTATTTGTTGTTCATTTCTCAGACTATTTCTATTGTTCAGAAATGGGATATCCAAATGTTTAAGGAACTGTCACAAACAGAGAACATCTGGTGATTCAGGGTCTGTCTTCATTGATTTTTGTCATCTCTGCTCCCGAAAAACTCGGTCTAATGGAACTCTCGATAATCGAACAGACAACTTTCCTATAATTTTCTGGTATCTTCTAAGTCCCTGGGATGAAGTTAAACCTGATTGCTTTCATCTGAATCACCTTTTCACTCTGTTCTTGTTCTTGATGTATCTTTCAACGTACGACAACTCAGTCTCTCTCTGCGCTGATTTCGCTTTCAGGATATTCATTCAATTAACAACTCTCTCTGCTATTTATTAAATGTATTCTCTTTGGCATTTAGTATCAGGTGTTTAGGAGGAGATTAATGATAAATTAACCAAGCTTGAGAGGACTCTATCACTGAGGGTTTTCCTTGCGTCATATATGTCTGGGTCTGCTGTCGATCCATGGATAAAGATTGATCGCTATGATTAATCAACAACTTCATTATCCTGGAACATGCAAATATCAGGACGGGAGAAGGCAAACTCAATAGTCTTTGCTCTTCTGTTTATAAGTTCCTGTGTCCCATGTCATGTTCATAAAACGTCCCAGTTTGGGGGAGGAATGTACTGCTTTGTAATCTGTGCAGTATTGCCACCCTCATACAGATATGGTGAGTTTATCAGTTAGGGGCTCGTCACTGTGAAAGTGAAGAAGAAAATAACATTTTGATATAAATGTCAAATCTTGCAGATGCTGGAAACCTGAGGAAGTGTTTTGAAGAAGAGTCTTACTGGACTAGCCTCGAAACATTAACTCTGTTTCTTTCTCCACAAATGTCATGAGATTTACAGAGTTTCTCCAGCACTTCCTATGACATATATATGACATTTTGATATATGAGAGGGTGCAGGTTGTTGTGGAGCATAAACACCACACAGGTATGTTAGAATAAATGACCTGATGCTGGGCTATAACCTCCAAGCAATGCTCTGTCATTAATTTGGAGATTTTGCTCTTTTCTTTGGAGCTAACCTCCTGACAGTTGTCCTTCTGTCCTGAGGAGGATGTGGTCTGTCCAAAGGGATCACACTTTACTTGGTTGGTATGACAACAGCAGACCGACTGATCATTATTTTCAATGTGATAATGTTTTCCCTCTTGCATGCTGCTTATCATTCTCATTTCTCGACTACACTCCTATACACAGTATGAATGAATTGACCAACTGCGTAGACATTGACTGCACTGTCTGGCTGACAGTCACTTTCACTGTAGTTCGCTTTGTCCTCATTTGTTGTCAAAAGTTCACAGAGATGTATTACAGGGAGAAGACTACAGCTGTGGTTATAGCAACTGTCTGTATTGTGCTCTGCTTCAAAATCTTTCCCCGTACATTGCTTTTGAGCCTGTCGGTGTAGTGGGGTGCTCAGTTCAAATCACCGTATTATACGTTAACAGGATGGGTGACATTGACTGGCTAGCCTGCTGACAGATAGGCCACCCCTTCAGTATTCTCAGGGGGAACCACTTCGTGGATCATATTCTGCAGGAAATTCTCATCCTGTATGCCGTGGAGAGACTCAATGCTCAGAACCCTGATGTTGATTAACCAGAGGCACCTTTCACACATGGTTATGCAGGTCATTTCAAAGTATCCTGGTGTTCAATCTGTTATGAAGTTGAAGGCATGTACTGTACCTTGGAGAGAGAGTGAATGCTGTTCTGAACTGAGAGATTGCAAACACCTGTGTCATTGGAGTGGATGGCAATCGCAGAGTATACTGGAAAATTGAAAATATGTAATATTCAGATTTGAAATGGATACCTGAGTTGGTTGCTGTTTTGACCACTATTCACATTTAACCAATCAGTTTAAATTATGCGAGTCGAAAAGTGTGGCACTGGAAAAGGACAGCAGGTCAGGCAGCATCTGAGGAGATATTAAAACCTAATCGAGTTTGAATTTATTCTTTCGCCAACATTGAACCAAATAGACTATCCAATGTTGAGTGGGTACAAAATACGGACATTTTGAAAATTGGTCAGAGAGCAATTACTGTCAAGAAAGAAACGCACGGAGAGCTAACACCTTGCTGTCCAAGAAATGAGGAAACACTCTCCATCAAATCTACCTTTACATGTGAAACATACTCGTGTTAAAAGACAGAAGGATTCAGGGAAATCCTCAAATGGGAGGAGAAAGTCACAGAAGATGAGAGTGGCTGTGCAGGGGTTTTGAAATGAAGTTGATGTATTTTAATGAGTGTCTTATTGAACAGCATATAGTTATAGAGTTGGAGGCAGATAGTAAGCAGTTAAGAGAAAAGGAGGCTTTGAGTACACAATAATTGTTTTTTAATGTTCATTTTTCGAGTTAAAAAATAAACTGATTTTATTTTCTTTAAGTTGTGGAATCTGGGAGTCGCTGGTAATTTGACAATGGTGTCTTCAATTCTCCATAATAGGACCCTGGATGAAGACACACAGATTTCCAACGTCATGAGGTTGGACAAAGTGCAGTCCTGTCTTTGGAGGGTGCTTTATAATGATACTCCAAATTCTAAATTGCGATAAACAGGACTGCCTTCTAACTTTCAGACTCTCAAACATACTTAAGTCAAACAACAAAAAATACCTCATCCAGTCGTGGATGCAGCTCACCACTTGCTCTGAAGGAACTTCACGTTGGAGAGTGAAAACCAACATCTCAGGGCACAGTCCATGGGCATTGCTCACAGACTCCCCACCTCGTACATTGAATTCCAACACGTGGCAGCCTCAAAAAATCCCCATGTCATATATCGAGCCCACTTACAGGACCCTTCTGCACTTCAATGCTGGCCCTTGGTGTGCACTGACAATTCTCATTGTAACGCTGCAGAAAGGACCTGATACATTCAGGGCCACACACCCAGCTCATGGACTGGACCAGGCTGCATCTCCAGGCTCTCCACTTACTCTCAGAGCACTTACTCACTCGGAGATGACCTGGATGCTCAAACATCCCTCCTCCCATTACTTTGGCTCACATTTTCTGCTCATTTTCTCTCTCAGACAGGCTCATACATTGCTGTCTGACCTTGCCATTGAGCGCAGACACAAAGCCAGGAAGCTTGTCAGAGTTGTCAGCAGGCTCCAGTCAATTCAAGTTGGAGAGCTTTCTCTCAGGGGTTCCCTGTGCAGTAAGTCAGGGGCAGCCTCCAGTCCCAGTCCCGGGCCTGCTCGGGGCAGTCAGAGTCAGGAGCGTCTCCTTATCATGGGAGAGCTATCGAATGGCAGGCAGCCTGCCTCCCGCCTTGAGACTTCCTGTCCTGTTTAGGCTGTTCTCCTCCTGGAATGAGAGTGAGGCAGGTATTAAGGGAGATGAAAGTTGGTGGCACAGCTGTTGCTGTTGGTGCGGGTGGGAAGGTGCCCTGACTGAGTGAGTAGGCAGTGCAGAGGGCACGCAGGATTAGTGATGTTGGGGGTTGGGCTGGATAACTACCAGTGGAGAAGATGTTGTAGACAATAGTGAGAGTGGGAAAGGATGAGCTTTAGTGGGTGGTGGGTACAGAAGCAGAAACAGAGTGAGAGTGAGGTATTAGAGAGAAGATGGTGCAACGTAACATGGCAGAGTGGAGAAGGACATTGACCTTCTTCGGACAGCGCTGGGCATTCCTCCAAGCGGCTGAGACTGCACTGACCCGGGTGGGAACCTCAGACAGTGCTGATGTGGTCTGGTTTTGGGGTCTCCTCTCCTGCCCCTGGAGCTGGAGAAAGTCCTGTGTCAAGAGCACCCCATCCAGCAGGAGCCTGCCCGCAGTGTGGGGTACCGATTTTCCCCTGTCTGCCATTCCTGGGGCAAATATCAGCAACTGTGCAGGGCAGCTCCACACTGACAGCTTCATCATTCAGTCACGATCCAAGCAGAATACAGAAAGTACAGGAGAGAAATTAAGAATGGAATGGGTAAAGAGATTTTTATCTAACCTCTGGTTATTGACTCATGACTCCAAGTATATTTTTGCTCTCTAATTTCACAAAAATTCTCATAACTTTAAGCAAGGGAATTATCCCAAATTCTTTAGTTCTCCACACAATTGAAATCCCTTCTCACTGCTTCTCGACTGATTAACCTGCTTGGTCTCCACTTCAACCCTGACTTCCTGCTTCACCTTCTAAAGTTTCCTTTGTTTGTGTATTCCAGACCAGGACAGCGAACGGTTTATTACCCGGCACCGATGGGACCAGGAGGGAACCGGTTGATCTACTATTCCGGTTGATCAGGAGGTTCACACCATTAATGTAAAAACACACACTGAGTAATAGGAATATAATGCAGGGTGTATCACATAACTGTTCTCCTTTATTTACAGCATCAATCATTTAAATGATAATGTAACGTAGTCTTAAATAAAACTTACCAGCAGACAGCCTTCTCACTCTTACACTCAAATGACGACTCAGACATTGTGGAGATTGTGATGATACGTCAAGAATTTCAGGGATATACTTGTTACTGGTTTATTGAGGGTGCCAGTTCACATGGTGCCGAAGAAAACAAAGTTTCCTGTGAATAAAGCAATATTTAAATATTTGTTTATTTATTAAGACACACATTGTTACAGCTGACTCTATTGTGGATTATATTAAATACTAAAAATGTGAAGATTTGGTTGCAGTTTAAGGTAGATTAGAGGTTGTTAGCTTTGAGTTTATTCCGTGATGCTTGTGTGAGCTGACGAAGAATGTTTAAACCTTTGACCCAGCTGGGAGGCTTCCAGAAGCAAGACAGTCCTGAGGTTGCTATGGAGATAATTATTGAAGATGTGGCTATTCTGTCAACATAAACAAGTACATTTTGGGTACAACAAGGAACATATTTAAGGAGAGGAAGGCCAAATCTGGAGTTTGCTGAAAATAGAATCTGTTGTTCTTCACCAAAGGCCTCAGTTAATTTATGTTTACAGGGAAAAAGAGCAAGGTCTAGCAAAGAAGATAGGGCCTATTAGTTCTCTGAAGAGAGAAGAAATGTCACCACAGAAGTCTTGTGTTTATGTGTGTCCCATCTGTTCGAATGTGTGACTATTAATGATACCTACATCATCCCATTCATTTTATTCCACTTTGGATGACACCATTCATAAAAACTGGACATTGTTGTCACATGGTGTGGGTATAAGGTCGATGTAGTGCAGTGCTGCACAGCAACATGTCCGCTCCCTTGGCTGATGACGGCTGGAAACCATGACAACCTGTCTGGCTTTGTGTCTGCACCAAGGGGAAGACACGACAGAAATATTGTGAACCTTGAAGCAAACCTGCCGTCAAAGGCACAGACAGACATTTGTGTGGCTGACAACGGGACATGGTGTGTTTCCCACCTGGTGCCAGGGTCAAGGTTATCTTGGAGAGGGTGCAGCATTTTCATAAAGGGAAGAGGAACCAGCAGGAGGTCATTGTACAGATTGGAACCAACAGCATAAGAAGAGAAAAGAACAAGGGTCTGTAGAGAAAATACAGGAAATGAGGCACAAGGTTAAAAAACATAGGTCCTTGAGGGTAGTAATATCTGGATTACTCCTGGTGGCATGCGCTAGTGAGAGTAGGAATAGAAGGATAGAGCAGATGAATGTGTACCTGAGGGATTCACACAGAGGAGAAGGCTTCACTCTTTTGGATCTTTGGAATCTCTTCTGGTGTATAAGTAACTTGCATACAAATAACAGTGTGCACCTGAATTGGAAAGGGACCAATATAATGGTGGGGAGATTTGTGAGAGCTGCTCTGGAGGATTTACACTAGTCAGAGAGACGGTGAGAAACAAGGTCAGTCTGAGATTGACACAGTTGGGAAAAGGAGCAAGTCAAACAGTCAGGGCAGGCAGGAACAAAGCAGAGAGTGGAGGTAGGACTGACAAATTAAATTGCATTAATTTCAATGCAGGAGGTCTCTCAGGTAAGGCAGGTGAACTCAGAGCCTGGTTAGCAACATGGGACTGGGGTAAGCTAGCTGTTGCAGAGCCATGGCTCAGGGATGGACAGGGCTGGCAGCTTAATGTTACAGGGAATCGATACGATAGGAACGGCAGAAAGGAGGGTAAGAGAGGAGGGAGAGTGATGTTTCTGATTCGGGATAACATTACAGTTGTCCTGAGGGAGGAGAATTCAGGGAGTACATCCAGGGAAGTTATATGGATGAAGCTGATAAGTAAGAAAGAGATGATCACTTTAATGTGTTTGTACTGTCGTCCCCCCAACAGTCAGTAGGAAATTGAGAAGCACATTTGAAAACAGATCTCAGTTATCTGTAAGAATAGTAGGATGGTAAGGTTCGGGATTTTAACTTACCAAACATAGACTGAGACTGTCTTAGTGTTAAGGGCTTGGATGGAGTGGGATTTGTTCAGTGTGTTCAAAAACGTTGCTCATTCAACATGTGGATGTACCGACCAGAGAAGGAGGAAACCTTGACCTTCTTTTGGGAAATAAGGCAGGGTAAGTGACTGAGGTGTCAGTGGGGGTTCACTTTGGAGCTAGTCATCATAATTCCATGATTGTAAAGCAGTGATGGTAAAGAATAAACTGCATCTAAATGTTAGCGTTCTAAACTGGAGGAAGGCCAATTTTGACAGTATTAGTCCAGGACTGTCAAAAGGTGATTGAGGACAGACATTCACAAGTAAAGTGATAGCTGGAAAATGGGAAATCTTCAAAAATGCAATAAAACGAGTCCAGAAACAATACGTTCCTGTTAAACAGAGTAGGATAAGGGTGGGAGGAGTAGGGAATGCTGAATGACGAGAGAAATTGAGGGTTTGGTCAAGAAAAAGAAAGTAGCATATGTCAGGTATAGACAGTAGGGATTGAGTAAATCCCTAGAAGAGTATGGGGACAGTAGACTTTTAGTGAAATGGGAAATCAGGAAGGCAAAAAGGTGACACACGATAGCTTTGGCAAGTAGGGTTAAGGAAAATCCAAAGGGATTCTAAAACTGCATTACAGACAGAAGACTAACTTGTGCGAGACTAGGGCCCCATAAAGATCAACAAGGCCATCTATGCATGGAACCACAGAGGAGGAGGGAGATACCAATTGAGTATTTTGCATCAATGTTTACTGTGGAGAAGGATATGGAAGCTCGAGAACTTGGGGAAGTAAAGAGCAATTTCTTGCAAATTGACAATAATAACGGAGGAGGAGGTGCTGGACAATTTAACATGCAAAAAGAAGGATACGTTCCCAAGATCTGATCGGGTGTAACCGAGAGCACAGTAGGAAGCTAGGGAAGTGATTTGTATCATCAGTTGCCTCAGGTGAGTGTCAGAAGACTGGAGATTGCCCAACATGGTGCTGCTTTTAAGAAAGGTGGTAAGGAAAAGCCAGAAAGCTATAGACCGCTGAGCCTGACATTGGTGTTGGGCAAGTTGTTGAAGGGAATCCTGAGGGACAGCATTTACATGTATTTGGCAAGGCAAGGACTGATTACGGACGCTCAAGATGTCTTTAAGTTTGGGAAATCATGTCTCACTAACTTGATTAATTTTTTGAAGAAGTGAGGTAAAGGAATGATGAAGGCAGAGTGATGAACGTGATCTATATGGACTTCAATAAGGCGTTTTGCAAGGCACCTGTTTAGTAAGGTTAGATCACACGGAATAGGGAGAACTCATCATTCCCTGCACAAATGACTCAAAGGTGGGAGACAGAGGGTGGTGGTGGAGAGTTGCTTTTCAGACTGGAAGCCTGTGATCAGCATTATGCACAAGGATCAGTGCTGGGGCAACTGCTTTTTGTTATTATTACAAATAATTTGGATGTGAACTCAGCAAGTATGGTTAGTAAATTTGCAGGTGACACTAAAATTGGTGGTGTGGTGGAAAACTAAGAAGGTGATCTCTGAATACAACGGGACCTTAATCAGTTGGGCTGATGGGGTGGCAGATTGAGATTAATGTAGATAAATGTGAGGTACTGCAGTTTGGAAAGGCACATCAAGGCTAGTTCTGAGGAGTGTTGCCGTTCAAAGAGACCTTGGAACACAAGTTTGTAATTCCTTGAAAGTAGAGCCACAGGTAGACAGGATAGTAAAGAAGGCATTTGGGAAGCTGGTCTTTATGAATCAGTACATTGAGTGTGGAAATTAGGAGGTTGTTGGGATACTGCATTCAATTCTGGTCTCCCTGTTAAGAGGAGGATGTTGTGAAACCTGAAAGGGTTCAGAAGTGATTTACAGGTATGTTGCCAGGATTGGAGGGTTTGAGCTATCAGGGAGGATGAACAGCTTGGAGCTATTTTGCCTGAAGGTTGCAGGCTGAGGGGTGTCATTATAGAAGTTTACAGAGTCAAAGACTTTTCCTGAGGGAAGGCGAGTGCAAAATTAGAGAGGATACATTCAAGATGAGAGGGAAAAGATTTACAATGGATTGAAGAGGCAACATTTGCACAGAGCGAGTGGTTGATGCATGGAAGAAGCTGCCAGAGGACGTGGTGGAGCCTGGTACAATTAATAGATTTACAAGCCATCCAGATGATACACAGATAGGAAAGGTTTAGAGTGATATGGGTGAAATGCTAACAAATGGGATGAGATTATTTTTGGATGTCTGGTCTGTATGGACGAGGTGGATGAAAAGATTTGTTCCCTTGCTGTACAGCTCTATGATTCTCTGACTGTGTGGGTAAGGGGACAAAATGAGAAAGGCAAGGCAGGGATGGTGTGAGCATCCGTGTAGTGATCACTAAGAGATCGAGCAAGGAGCCCTGAGATGGACGTGGCCCAATTGTTCTCCTTCAATCCTTCGGTGTAGGTGAAGATTGTATTGTGTAATATCCGTTAAAAATAACTGTACCTGTTTGTTCAAAGACTGGAAACTAATTTCACTCTCTCTGCAACTGCACAAAATCACAGGGGAGATTTACTTGCTTTATATAACGGATGAATGTCAGATGATTCAGATCTGTCAACAACAGTTGATATCGTCCCCTCTCTGAAAATGGAATTACCAACAATTGAAAAGATAGCTTTCACTTACTACCATTTCCTCACAATCTTCGGAGTTCCTGGTAAGAAGCTGAAGCAGGTTATGTTATTTTTTCAATCCCACTTTCACTCTGTTCTTTCCCCTGATATATCTCTCAGTGTATAAACCCTCCCTCTTTCTCTCCTCATGCTGGATCCAGTTTCAGGTGTTCCTACAAGAAACAGCTCATGCTGTAATTTGTGAAGTTTAGTTTACTTCCATGAGGATAGGAGGAATCTGTGACCTGACGTGTGCTAAATGGTCCTTGTCTGGGAGGAACAGGTACTTTCAGATTTCTGGATCCCAAAGCTCTCTCTGACTGAGTTTTTATTGCCATGTGTCTGGGTCTGTTGCTGGGACATGGGCCTGGATTTGATGTTGGTCAGTTGGATCAGGCAGGTTGATGGGATAGTGCCCGGTCGACGTACTCACACACCCGAATAATCTTCATAGTCACTATCACTCCCAAACTCTGGTTGGGGCTGATCAGCCAGGTTCTGTGGAATATGCATTCTGAATAGCAACAGAGTTAGAGTGGGATTTAGACTGAAGGGTTAGGTTTAGGTCCTGGATTTGGGTTAATGTTAGGTCTACAGTTATGGTTAGGGCGAGGCTCATGTCTCCAGTTTAGCTTTATGGGTAACGTTGTGGTTAGGATTTGGGTTAGATTTACAGTAGGGTTAGAATTAGGGTTGTATTTGAGATTCGAATTAGGATTCAGGTCAGGGTTAGGATCAACGTTTGGATTAGGATTTGGATGACGGTTCAGATTAGGTAAGGGTTCAGGTTAGGTTAGGATTTAATTCAGGATTTAGTTTTGAATGAGGGCGAGGGTTTTGGTGAGGGTTGTAGTTAGCAGTTGGGCTGATATAATACTTGATTAGGATTAGAGTGAGGATTAGCGCTACGGTTGGTTTTGAGGATATAATTAGAGTTTGGATTAGTGTTAGAATAATCTTTAGCAGAAAGGTTATAACTCAGATTTTGGTTTAGTTTCGAGGAAAGGTTAACTTTAAGGATAGGGTTATGGTTAACGTCCAGTTTTATTTTACTATTCGTGGAATATTAGGCTAGTGTTGAGGGTTAGTGTTAGCTTCTGGGATTGTGTCCGTTTATTTACTTTTAGGGTTAGGATTAGGATTAGGTCTAAAGTTTCGGTTAGGGTTCGGATTACGGCGAGTGTTAGGGTTTGTGCTCATGTGATCCATTGTATTGTCACTGAGCTCAATGTGAAAAAGTAAAGAGGATGGAGATATCTCAAGTCATTGCTGGGATAATTTTCCCCTCAGTCAGGAAGGTCGGGAGAGCCAAGTGAACCTCAGAGTGGGACATGGGGAGGGGCAGTCACCATCGGAAAGTACCTGTCAGGGCACTCCTGATGGGGACAGTTATTCCTCTACCCTCTGCCACTGACACCAGTGCTTCAGACAGCCATGGTGATGAAGGAGGTTCCTGACACTGTGCAGGAGAGCCTCACCATGTCAGGGGCCTGACAGACTCAGCCAAACAGAGGGCCTCCCCCAAGGCCATTCCAGACAAAGGGATATTAGAGTCAGCCGCCTGCCTCCAGGACCACTGGCAGGACATGGGGAAGGCTACAGTGCTGCAGGCAGGAACAATGTAAGGAATCACACTGAGTCCATATGGGAGAACACAGGGAATAATTTATTTTGGCTTTACAGGAATGGTATAGCTGGCAACTTTCATGAAATATCAAAGCCATGAGTAACCTTTAAAGCGACAGACACTGAATAGCCAGACACACAATTGGAACTGATTAGTCACAGCGAGAAGTCACTGACTCTCTGGAGAGACAAACCATGGGGCTCCAGATGCAGCATGTAGTTTGTTTTCTGTTTACAGACTCAAGGCACCGATTGTACATTCTCCTTTCAGACTGCTGTTATTCTCAATGGTTTCCTTACACAGGACTAGGTCCATTCTGTCCCTGTTCTACAGAGCCCACCTGCCCCTGACTATCTGGCCTCTTGGACCTTCTTGCCTTGACCTTCTCCCCCTTTTACATTCCCTATGGGGACAGTTGCCATTGGACTCCTGTTTGCATCCCAAACTTAACAACACCCCTACCCCGAGGCCACAAGTCCTCTCTGTTTTCTGCTCTGCTTTTTATTTAACCTACGGAACAACACAAAGTTGCTGAAACAAAATGGAGCTCAATGCTTCCACCTTCACACAGAAAATTACTGACTATATCCAACCTCTGTCTCAGTACCCCTGACATAACACTGCTGGAAACCCCTCCACCCATACTGTTGTTGTCTGTGCAACCTCTGGAAAGGAGAATGGATCCCATACAATTGTGGTCAATTGGGCTCACAATGAGCTTCAGTGTTTGTAAATTAGTCAATATTCAAAGGAGGCAGCCCCTCCCACCCCGAGCCACCCTTCTGTTTAATTATAGACTGGCATAAGGCAATGTGGTGGGAAGTGCACTCACTCAATCTATCTCTGCAAAGGGATCCTGATTTGAGAAACTTTTTCTTCCTTCCAATCAGTGCAATATTTCTACACATCTGTGAGTTTGCCTGATGGGAAATCTCAGTAACTACATGAGGCTGAAACAAATAATATCTCAATATTGCAAGATGATGTCAGTGGGAGCAAACACATGTGCAGTGTGAACCTCAACGTAGATTTATTGGACAAAATGACCTGGTTTCGTGTCATAACTTCCAAGCATTGTTGTGTTAATAATCTGTGGATTCTGCTCTTTCCTCTGTAGCTAACCTACTGACAATTGTCCTTCTAATTCGTGGAGGCTGTGGTCTCTCCAAAGGGATCACTCTTTATTTGGTGGGTATGACGACAGTTGATCTCCTGGTCATTATTTTTAATGTGATAACCTTCTACTTGCTTTACTTTTATTTCCCATTTTCATTTCTACACTTCACCTCAATAATTACCATCAATGAGGTGATCAACTACACAGCTGTTGACTGTTCTGTTTGGCTCACGGTCGCTTTCACTGTTGATCGTTTTGTCCTCATTTGTTGCCAGAGGTTGAGAGCAAAGTATTGCAGGAAGGTTACTACAGCTGTGGTGATAGTGACTGTGTGTTGTGTTCACTTTCCAAAATATTCCCTTATATTTTGCTTTTGAGCCAATTTCCACAATAAACAATGTAGAGTGGGGCGCTCATTTCAAACCAGACTACTTTATCTTGTCAGGATGGATCAGTTTTCACTGGCTTGACACAATTTTAAACCCTCTATTGCCATATTTTCTCATTTTACTGCTCAACACACTGACTGTTCGCCACATTGTGATGGCCAATCGAACCCGCAGAGCACTGCAAGGTCAACGCAACACCCAGAACAGCGACGATCCAGAGATGCAGAGCCGAAGGAAATCCATCACTTTGCTATTAGCCATTTCTGGCACTTTCATCGTGCTGTGGATGCCATATACTGTGTGTTTCCTCATTTCCAGAATTACAGATACATTTTATGAACCAGATCATTAGACTGATCCCTTACTTATTGCAGCCTACACTGGAGATATGTTTCAACTGCTCAGTTCCTGTACAAACACATTGGTTTATGCATTGGCTCAGTCTAAATTCAGAGAAAAGTTGAGAAATGCGATAATGTATCCATTTCTTGCAATTATTCAATGTGTCAATTTTTTAAAAATAAGTGACTTGAAACAAAGTTGCAAAGCACTCACATCATTCCACTGAACGTGACAATTCTGTCCTCCTAGATCTACACTACAAATAATAGTCCTGGCTCTGTGGTGATATTGTCATCTCTGCATCACAGGGTCACGTGATCAAGCACATGACTGAGGCTGACAGAATTCCACTTCAGATGAACTGGTAACACAACACCAGTCCAAGCTCCTCCTTGGATGTAACATTTCCCACAACCCTCCTTTGAGGACAAGCAATGAAGTCATCCATGGTCTTCTGGCTAATATTTATCCTCTAACCAACATCACTGAAAGCAGATTGTTTGATCGTTTCTCTTATTGTTGAATGTGAGGTCTCACTGTGTACAGATTCACTGCTACATTACAGCAATGACTCATTTTTAAAGTACTTTGTGCATTGTGCAGATTTCTTTACTCACTCCCGGGATGTGTGTCTCTCTGGCTGGGCCTAGCATTTATTGCCTGTCCCTTTTCCTATTTTTTGAACATCTTGCCTTATTTGATTTCACATTTGAATGCCTGTTTAGCCTGTCACTCACTGATTATCATTCCTACGCTGTTACCTTCCTCTGTTATCTCATATTTTCCTTTTGATTTACCACATCCCCTCTCATGTGACCATTTCCATAATGATGTAATTTAAAAAGCTGCCTCCCATCCTGGTCATACCAACTAAGATGTAGAGTGCATACAGTGTGGAGCGTTATGTGGAGAAGGAAATATAGGAAATGAGCATTCAGTTAGAGGAGGACAAATAGATAAGGATCAAACTGAAAGAGGACTGGTACACAAGGCTTAATGCTAACTATCACAAAAGGATCCAGAGCAACACAGAAAACAGCCATTACGATATCGATCCACCATAAAATATCAATAGAATGTAACTAAAAGGGATGAATGATCAAACTATCATGACTTTTTAAAATCAGACTACACCTGAAATAGCTCCACAGAGACCAGTATTCCTTCACCAAGTCACCCTTTATTCACACATGGAGAATCCTTGTCACTGATCCAGCTCCCTCAGAGCCAGCTTTCAGATTCAGCAGAATGTCTGGCCCCCCTGTTCTTGTCTGTCAGACTGGGCTCCCAGATTGGACAGATTGACAGCCCCAATCAGGGAACTCATATTCTCTGTGTCGAACTGACTGCCCTCATTACAATCACTACACCCTCCCCTCTGAGTCCGAAGACATAGGCCAGTTCTATTTTTGTGGGTCCTCCTAAGGGGCTTTAGCACTGATTCAGGTTCCTCCAACTCTGCCTCTGACACGGGGGGACAGCGGGTAACACACAGTAGCTTTGCCTCTTGTATCCAGAGAGTCTCAGAAGATGCTCATTCTCTTCTTCAGGGGGCAAGGACATCAAGGAGGCACATCCAACATGTCCATCTCAGATTCTGAGGAGTCTCCAACACCTGATGGTGAGGGAGAGTACCCGGGTTCCAGACAGTGGGATCGGTTGTTGAGGAGCCCGGCACGTTTTGCTCTGACAGAGGGGGATAGTGGAGGCTTGCTTTTCAGACTGGAGGCATGTGACCAGCGATGTGCCACATGGATCGGTACTGGGACCACTGCTTTTCATCATTTGTGTAAATGATTTGGGTGTGAACATAGTGTATGGTTATTAAGTCTGCAGATACGCCAGAATTGGAGGTGCAGCGGACAGCGAAGCATGGAAGGTCAGAGTGCAAAAGGTTCTTGATCAAAATGGCCAATGGGCTGAGGAGTAGCAGATGGAGTTTAATTCAGAGAAATGTGATGTGCTGCAGTTTGGAAAACCAAATCATGGCAGGACTTATTCATTTCCTGGTAAGGTCCTGGGGAGTGTTGCTGAACAAAGAGACCTTGGAGAGTATGTTTACAATTCCTTGAAAGTGGAGTCCCAGGTAAACAGGATAGTGAAGAAGATGTATGGTATGCTTGCCTTTATCAGTCAGTGCATTGAGTAAATGAGTTGGGAGGTCATCTTGCAGCTTTACAGGACATTGGTTAGTCCACTTTTGGAATACTGTGTGCAGTTCTGGACTCCCTCCTATAGGGAAGATGTTGTGAAATTTGAAAATATTTACAAGGATGTTGCCAGGGTTGGAGGGTTTGAGCTCTTGGGAAAAGCTGAAGTGACTGGGGATATTTTCCCTGGGAAGTTGGAGCCTGAGCGGGTGACCTTATAGAGGTTTATAAAATCATGAGAGGCATGGATAGAGTAAATAGACGAGGTATTTTCCCTGGAGTAGGAGAGTCCATACTTAGAGGGCATAGGTTTAAGCTGAGAGGGGAAAGAGTTAAAAAGGACCTAAGGGGCAATATTTTCTCAAAGAGGGTGGTACCTGTATGGAATGAACTGCCAGAGGAAGTGGTGGAGGCTGGTACATTTCCAACATTTGACAGGTATCTAGATGAGTAGATGAACAGGAAGGATTTCGAGGATATGGCCCAAATACTGAGAAATGAGACTAGATTTATTTCGGATATCGCATTGGCTTGCACAGGTTGAACTGAAGGTTGTGTTCTGTACATCTCTGTGACTCTGTGAGTTATTTGTGAGTTGACAACTTTCATATGGTCCACGTGCTTGTTCAGGACCGTTACACCGACTTGAATTTTTCCATCACTAAACCTGACCTCACGTTAACTCTGCCTCTTACCCATGCAGTGGCATTCCTGTGGTTCTTCCACTCAACTTTGTCTCCTGAAGTGAGCTGTCTCTCTCACTTAACAAAGGCTTGTATCCCATATTGACATTCCTGATGCCATTTCACCCTCCTCACCCCAGGTCCCGTAAGATCAGATTCACCTTGGTCTGGAGTCTTCACCACATTAGTAACTCTGCTGGAGCTATCCCTGTAGTTCCATGAGGAATTGTCCCAGAATCAAACTGGAACCGCGACAGAGTGGTATCAAGTGAAGCTGTAGGCTGATTCTTTAAGTCTGCCCTCAAAGTTTGGACTGATCTTCCTGACAGATCATTGGATGATTGATGTTCTGGAGTGGTGCGTTTATATTGAATACCATTTGACTTCAGGAAATACTCAAGTTCCCTGCTGGTAAACACCTGCCTGTTATCTATGACCCACACTTCTGGGAGTCTGTGTCTTCAAAAAAGATGGGCAGTTTTTCTGTTGTTGTCCCTGTATTTGAGGAATGAGCTTTCAGCACATCCAACCACTTCGAGTGGCCATCCACATGACTAAGAACACTGAGCCCATGAAAAGACTGGCATCGCCGACGTGAACCAAATCCAGGGTTACCCAGCCGTTCCCACGCTGGGCACTTCCCCACCAACACATGGGAAATATTTCCAGTGGAGCTGCGGAACAGAAAGTGTACTGTGATGATCCAGTGGCTTTAAGAGGTTATTTTGTCCTTTTATGAGGCAAGGTTTTGAGAAAGAGGCATTGAGTAGGAAACCGAATCACGAGACTAAACAGATTGTGAGGCCACGGGTATTTTATTAACGTTGGAACAATAGAAGCAACCTGGATGGGTGTGGTCAAACACCCACAGAACCAGGATAATTAGGTTAGCATTCAGCAGTTGTTATTGGGGTTTTGAAAGAGTGAGAATTATTTTATACCCCTCTTGGTCACAGCCAAAAGCTGGGGTTTTCTGTCTGCTGCAGGAGTTGCATGTGAGACAATCTGTGTTCTGAATTTGCCTTTTGCCAAAGCTCTGTTTATAGGATCCCATTATATTCATTAGTAATAGTTTGTGTAACTGTTATTCTGTTCAGTTTATCAATAGAGTTAAGTTATTCCAATTCCTTCTTTCTTTTGTTTATTTTAGCTATAGTGGATAATAAAATGCATTCTGCTTTAAATCCGGTAGTTTGACCAGTCAAATTGCATGTCGAATGTGAAACCTTACACTGACCTTCAAAATAAGAAAATGTTCGCGTTTGGACGATCTTCTGAATATTTTGAGGGTGGTTTGGTCTGGTCCATAACAAACTGGGGGCTCCTGTCAAGATTGAAATCTCTAAATCCAGGATGGGTTCAGGATTATTATACTCAAAGGCATTGAGTGGTAAGTGTTAGTGTCTTTAATTTCGGGTGTTGGCTTTGGTGGTTTAAACAGAGTGCGCCTTGTGTAGTAAAATCTCGTTCAGTCACTCAGAGTTTCCTGGGGGTGAAAGGGACCACTTTGAGAGTTTTACAAAACGTGAGCAAGACAAGATTTTGAATTTGGTGTTGCCTTTGACTGTGAGAAAAGGGGAAGTAGTTGTGGCAGTCGTGCAATGTTTACAATTCCCAGGAATGTCATCGGACGCTTTGGAAAGGTCTAAAACTCAATTGGAAATGAAGCAGCTTGAATTTGGGAGAGCCTTACCGCACCCCTTCCCTCACCTTTTTAGGGCTGGTCCATTTTTGCAGGCAATGGCTTCTAAATAGAGTCATAGAGTCATAGAGATGTACAGCATGGAAACACACCCGTCCATGCCGACCAGATATCCCAACCCAATCGAGTCCCACCTGCCAGCACCCGTCCCCTATCCCTCCTATTCATATACCCATACAAATGCCTCTTAAATGTTACAATTGTACCAGCCTCCACCACTTCCTCTGGCAGCTCATTCCATACGTGTACCACCCTCTGTGTGAAAAAGTTGCCCCTTAAGTCTCTTTTATATATTTCCCCTCTCACCCTAAACCTATGTCCTATCGTTCTGGACTCCCCAACCCCAGGAAAAAGACTTTGCCTATTTATCCTATCCATGCCCCTCATAATTGTGTAAACCTCTAAAAAGTCACCCCTCATCCTCCGCGCTCCAGGGAAAACAACCACAGCCTGTTCAGCCTCTCCCTCTAGCTCAAATCCTCCAACAGTGGAAACATCCTGGTTAATGTTTTCTGAATCCTTTCAAGTTTCACAGCATCTTTCTGATAGGAAGGAGACCGGAATTGCACACAACGTTCCAACAGTGGCCTAACCAATGTCCTGTACAGCTGCAATATGACCTCCCAACTCCTGTACTCAGTACTCTGACCAAGAAAGGAAAGCATACCAAATGCCTTCTTCACTATCCTATCTACCTTCGACTCCACTTTCAAGGAGCTATGAACCTGCACTCCAAGGTCTCTTTGTTCAGCAACACCCTACGACCTTACCATTAAGTGTGTAAGTCCTGCTAAGGTTTGCTTTCCCAAAACGCAGCAGCTTGCGTTTATCTGAATTAAACTCCATCTGCCAATTCTCAGCCCATTGGTCCGTCTGGTCCAGATCCTGTTGTAATCTGAGGTAATCCTCTTCGCTGTTCACTACACCTCCAATTTTGGTGTCATCTGCAAACTTACTAACTGTACCTCTTATGCTTGCATCCAAATCATTTATGTAAATGACAAAAAGTAGAGAACTCAGCACCGATCCTTGTGGCACTCCACTGGTCACAGACCTCCACTCTGGAAAACAACCCTCCACCACCACCCTCTGTCTTCTACATTTGAGCCAATCCTGTATCCAAATAGCTAGTTCTCCCTGTATTTCGTGAGATCTAACCTTGCTAATCAGTCTCCTATTGTGAACCTTGTTGAACGCCTTACTGAAGTCCATATAGATCACATCTACCGCTCTGCCATCATCAATCCTCTTTGTTACTTCCTCAAAAAACTCAATCAAGTTTGTGAGACTTGATTTCCCAACCTCAAAAACCATGTTGACTATCCATAATCAGTCCTTGCCTTTCCAAATACATGTACATCCTGCCCGTCAGGATTCCCTCCAACATCTTGCCCATCACCGACGTCAGGTTCACCGGTCTATCATTCCCTGGCTTGTCCTTACCACCCTTCTTAAACAATGGCACCACGTTGGCCAACCTCCAGTCTTCCGGCACCTCACCTGTGACTATCGATGATACAAATATCTCAGCAAGAGGCCCAGTATTCACGTCTCTAGCTTCCCACAGATTTCTAGGGTACACTTGATAAGGTCCTGGATTTATCCACTTTTAAGCATTTCAAGACATCCAGCACTTCCTTCTCTGTAATATGGACATTTTACAAGATGACACCATCTATTTCCCTCCAGTCTATATCTTCCATATCCTTTTCCACAGTAAATACTGTAAATAAAAAAAAAGTTTTGACTTATTCTAAGGACCTTCCTCCTTATTTCTCTCTGAATGCTCCCCTTAAAGTTCAGCTGTTTGACTTGGCCAGGCAGTCATTTGACGGCCTTAGCTGCAGCCTCAGCTCCAGGCCGCCCGGTATATGGCAGACCCTTTCAGTTGGATGTCAGTGGAATAGATGAAGGTGTCACTGGTGTCCTCACTCAGCAGCATGGTGACTGTCATTGCCTGCTGGCCTATTATTCCAAAAAACATGCTCCTGTTGCCTGTGGCCTCCCTCCCGGCACCCAAATCCTAACTGCTGTCCACTTGTAAATCCAGGCAGCTTCTAATGGGACCCTTCCCCAGCCCATACGGGTGTACACCTCACACTCTGCTGTCTCCCTCCTCACACCTCAGCAGACAAGAGCTAACTGCATGCAGACAGACCCTTCAGTTCAACCAGTCCACACTGACCATGTTCCCAAACTAAACCAGTTCCACTTGCCTCTGCTTGGCCCATATCCCTCCAAACCTTTCCTCTTCATGAACTAATCCAAATATCTTCCAAACATTGTAACTGTACCTGAATCCACCACTTTCTCTGGTAGTTCATACCACACACGAACCACTCAGTGTGAAAAGGTTATCCCTTATTTCCTTTTTAAATCTTTCCCCTCTCACCTTAAAAATATGGCCCCCCAGTTTTGAACTTGCCTAACCCGAGGGAAAAGACCCTTGTCATTCTCCTTATTGATGATCCTAATGACTTTATAAACCTCAATAAGTTCACCCTCAAACTCCTAAGCTCAAAGGGAGAAGGTCCCAGTCATTCCAGTATTTTCATATTTCAAACCCTCCATTCCCAGAAACATCTTGGTATATCCATCTGAACCCTCTCCAGTTTAATAATATCTTTCCAATAACAGAATGATAATCTTTCCTCCCATTGGTCATCAAAAATCTCTCTCCATCTGCCTTTTGGGCATTGAAAGATTCTACATCCACTGCCTTTTGAGGAGGAGAATTCCAAAGACTCACGAAGATCTAAAAGAAAAAAAAGCTTCCTCATTTCTGTCTTAGTGGGTATCCCCTTATTTTTTTAAACAATGACCATTGACAAGGGAGCAGAATTTGGCCATTTTGCCCATTGAGTCTGCTCTGCCATTGAATGAGATCACAGCCAATCTGATAATCCTCACCCCCATGTTCCTGCCATTTCCCCATAACCTTGATTCCCTTCCTGATTAGAAATGTGTCTATCTCAGCCTTGAACATACTGAATGGCCTAGCCTCGACAGCCCTGTGTGATAAAGAATCCCATCGATTCACTGCTCTCTGACAGTCAGAGTTCCTCCTCATCCCTGTATTAAATGAGTGACCCTCACTGTGAGACTATGCCCTCTGCTTCTCGACCCTCCCACCGGGGAAGCCCCTTCTCCATATCGACCCTGTCAATCCGGCTAAGAATCGTGTATGTTTCAATCAGGTGATCTCTCATTCTTCAAAACTCCAATGAGCACAAGCCCAACGTACTCAACCTTTTCTCATAAGAGACTGTTGCCATACTGAGAATCAACTGAGTTTTTTATTCACTCTCGGGATGTGGGTGTTTCTGGGTCGGCCAACATTCATTGTCCATCCCCAATTCCCAGAGGGAAATTAAGAGTCAACACCATTACTGTGGGTCTGGAGTCACATGTCACCCAGACCTGGTGAGGACACCAGTTTGTTCCTTAAATGACATCAGTGAACCAGATGGATTTTCCAACAATCAACAATGGATACTTGGTCATCATCAGACTCTTAATTCCAGATTTTTAAAATTGAATTAAAGTTCTCTCATCTACCACCATCCAGCAGGATTTGAACCCAACTCCCCACAACATTCCCTGGGTTTCTGGATGAACAGCCCAGTGACATCACCACGACACCATCAGCTCCTCTTCATTGGTCCCCCTTAGTGAACCTTCTCTTGACTACCCCCTCCCCCCATGTCAGGATATCTTTCTTTAGATAAGGGGACCAAAAGGGTTCACAGGATTCCAGCGGTGGGCTGGCCAGTTTTAGCAAGGCATCTCTATTTTTTATTCTCCATTCCCTGTGAAATAAATGCCCAACAGTCCATTTGATTTACTATGGTCTACTGAACATATATGCTTGATTTTTGTGATTCATACAACAGTCCCGATGTGCTGCAGCTTCCTGTAGTCTTCAGCTCTTCTACCCCTCCTGCCAAAATGCATAGCTTACATTTTCCCACATTATGTTCCATCTGCCAATGTTTTGTCCATTCAGTTGTGATTATGCTGCTCCTTTAACAAGGTTACGTTGTCCTTGGGTTTTTTTTTCAAGATGTCATAAACATTCAGGTTCGGAAAAGTCTGGGTTTGAAGTGTTTTAGGGGACAGTTTGATGATAGCTCACAGATACTGCCTCAGACAAAAGGCTCTTAAGTTTTAAAAAAACAATTGTACAATGAGAGGGGAGTGGCCCGTTCTCCCAGCTCAGTGTCATTCTGGTTTGGTTTTGGTCTGGCTGATCACTGAAAGCCGTCAGGTCATTGTAAAAGCTGCTGGACACAAAGAAGCAAGTACAGGCTGATACTCCTCTCTCTCTGACATCTCTCCTGGAAGACTCTGGGATCATCTTACCGTTTGTGCCATGGGGTGTTTATGGGGATGGTTGAAAGTATTGGGAACAGCATCATTAAGTTGGGGTAACCTGCTGGTTTTTCAGATTGCTTAAGATTCTCAGTATTCTGTTCTATTTTGTTTGTGTTTCATTTGGTAATCTTGGAAATAATTCTGTTTTATTTATAACTGAATGGTTTGATCAACGGCATCCCTCCTGGAATATCCACGTTACACCTGCTGAAAGCAACGAGCAAATTTATGGTCTGGGCTACTTTCTTGAAATGTTTTGCAGGGGTCAGGCCTGGTCCATAACGGAATAGTTAGATAATAATTTTTGATGGACACAGACTTGATGAGCTAAAGGGTGTGGGCAGGATGGATAGGAAGCAGCTGTTGCCCTTAGGTGAAGGGTCTGAAACAAGGGGGTATAATTTTAGGGTGTGAGGATTCAGGAGGACTTGAGGAAAACTTCTTCCTCCCAGAGGGTGGTGGGAATCTGGAATGGATTACCTGTGAGGTAGAGCCAGGAAACCTCACAAACTTTAAAAAAGCAAGTATCTGAACAACTTGTGGATGTAAATGATTGGTCAGGAGTTATTGGACCTTATATTGGAGGTGAGAGGGCTGCAATAAAAAACATCTCAAGCCTGAAGAAGACAATTTATTTCTCCTTTCATGTTGCTGAAAGCTGTAGCTGTTAATATGTCAGTGACCTATATAATTATGAACCAGTCACCCTGTGCCTCCTTCAAACAAATGAAAGCAACGAGAAAAACAAACAATCATCTCAGCAAACCCTGTGCACAGTGACCATTAAACTACCTACCCAGCTATTCCCTCTAACCAGAACACCAGCGAGTTTTGTCTGTTTGTTTGTGTACAAAGATGGGAGTTCATTAGTGGATTAGATTTTTGTTTACTGTCAGTTCATAATTATTTCCCTGCTGTTAGAATCTATTTATTTGTAATAAAGAATAACACTTGTTAAGGACACACACCGAGTTCATGCTTTCTGTCAACCTGGGTTGAAAGGTCAGGTAAATTGCTGTATTCTGCATAATTCTGCATATGACCAGGGCCATATTGGAATAGACCCAGGCCTCATTAAAATAATGCTCCAATGCCTGGACTATTCTGGTGGAGAATTGCGGTGTAGCCCAGAAAGGCTGTCCTGCATCATTACCATATGCTGTGCACCTTCCAACTGCTCACAACAAAAGGGGGAGATGTCCTGGCTTTAGGATCCACAAACAGTCACAACTCCACAAACCAATCAGCAACCTCCTGCTGGCTGCATCTCACTTTGTACACAGAGCCAGCGTCTCCTCATCTCTTATTCCCCATTGAAAAGCAACAGTGCAAACTCCACTGACAATGAGTTTCAATAACTCGCTTTTAAAAGTATCGCAGTTCCTTCCTGAGTCTTTTGTTGGAAAACAGTTCTTTTCCCATTTTAATTTACAATCACACGTACAAGAAAATACAATGTTATTTTCAGACAGGCATGACCAAAGACATATCCAAGTGGGGTATTAGTCAGCAGGTTGTTATTGACTCAGTGCCCCATTAGAGCACGGTCATTGAGGATGGGGATGTTTGTGGGGTTTCTTCCTTTGGTTATTGTACAAGTGAGCATCACCATTCCCTACTGGGATTTACATGGGATGTGAAAACAAAGACGATACCTCTCTCAGCAAACATTTTGGCATTTAGCATCAGATGTTTGGGAGGAGATTAATGATAAATTAACCGAACTTGTGAGGACTCCATCACTGAGGGTTTTCCTTGCGTCATATATGTCTGGGTCTGCTGTCGATCCGTGGATAAAGATTGATCGCTGTGATTAATCAACAACCTCATTATACTGGAACATGCAAATATCAGAATGGGAGAAGGCAAGCACAATAGCCTTCGTTATTTTGTCTATAAGTTCATGTGTCCCATGCCATGTTCATAAAACTTCCCAGTTTGGAGGAGAAATGTGCTGCATTGTAATCTGTGCAGTATTACCACCCTCATACAGATATGGTGAGTTTATCAGTTAGGGGCTCGTCACTGTGGAAGTGAAGAGGAAAGTAACATTTTGATGTAAAAGTCAAATCTTGCAGATGCTGGAAACCTGAAGAAGTGTTTTGAAGAAGAGTCTTACTGGACTGGACGTGAAACATTAACTCTGTTTCTTTCTCCACCAATGTCATGAGATTTACGGAGTTTCTCCAGCACTTCCTATGACATTTATATGACATTTTGATATATGAGAGGGTGCAGGTTCTTGTGGAGCAGGAACACCACACAGATATGTTAGAATAAATGACCTGATACTGATCTATAACCTGCAAGCAAAGCTCTGTCATTAATTTGGAGATTTTGCTCTTATCTTTGTAGCTAACCTCGTGACAATTGTCCTTCTGTCCTGAGGAGGATGTGGTCTGTCCAAAGGGATCACACTTTACTTGGTTGGTATGACATCAGCAGACCTACTGACCATAATTTTCAATGTGATAATGTTTTCCATGCTTTGATGCTGCTTAGCAGTCTCATTTCTCAACTACACTCCTACACACAGTATCAATGAAGTGACAACTATGTGGACCTTGACTGCTCTGTCTGGTTAACAGTCACTTTCACTGTAGTTCGCTTTGTCCTCATTTGTTGTCAAAAGATCACCGAGATATATTACAGGGAGAAGACTACAGCTGTGGTTATAGCAACTGTCTGTATTGTGCTCTGCTTCAAAATCTTTCCCCGTACTTTGCTTTTGAGCCTGTCGGTGTAGTGGGGTGCTCAGTTCAAATCACCATATTATACGTTAACAGCATGGGTGACTTTTCACTGGCTAGTCCGCTGACAGATATGCCACCCCTTCAGTATTCTCAGGGGGAACCACTTCATGGAACGTATTCTGCAGGAAATTCTCATCTTGTATGCCGTGGAGAGACTCAATGCTCAGAACCCTGATGTTGAGTAACCAGAGGCACTTTTCACACATGGTTATGCAGGTCATTTCAAAATATCCTGGTGTTCAATCTGTTATGAAGTCGAAGGCATGTACTGGACCTTGAAGAGTGAATGCTGTTCTGAACTGAGAGATTGCAAGCACCTGTGTTGATGGAGTGGAAGGCAATCACAGAGTATACTGGCAAATTGAAAATATGTAATATTCTGATTTGAAATGGATACCTGAGTTGGTTGCTGTTTTGACTACTATTCACATTTAACCAATCAGTTTAAATTATGCGAGTCGAAAAGTGTGGCCCTGGAAAAGGACAGCAGGTCAGGCAGCATCTGAGGAGATATTAAAACCCAATCGAGTTTGAATTTATTGTTTCACCAACATTGAACCAAATAGACTATCAGATATTGAGTGGGTACAAAATACGGACATTTTGAAAATTGGTCAGAGAGCAATTACTGTCGAGAAAGAAACTCACGGAGAGCTAACATCTTGCTGTCCAAGAAATGAGGAAACACTCTCCATCAAATGTACCTTTACATGTGAAACATACTCGCATTAAAAGACAGAAGGACTCAGGGAAATCCTCAGCTGGAAGGAGAAAGACACACAAGATGAGAACGGCTGTGCAGGGGGTTTTGAAATGAAGTTGATGTATTTTAATGAGTGTCTTATTGGAACAGCATACAGTTATAGAGTTGGAGGCAGACAGTAAGCAGTTAAGAGAAAGGGGGTTTCAGTACACAATAATTGTTGTTTAATGTTCACTTTTTGAGTTAAAAAATAAACTGATTTTATTTTCTTTAAGTTGTGGAATCTGGGAGTCGTTGGTAATTTGACAATGGTGTCTTCAATTCTCCATCACAGGACCCTGGATGAAGGCACACAGATTTCCAATGTCATGAGGTTGGACAAGGAGCAGTCCTGTCTTTGGAGGGGGCTTTATAATGATACTCTTGGTTCTAAAGTGCGATAAACAACACTGACTTCTAACTTCCAGACTCTCAAACATACTTAAGTCAAACAAAACAAAACTTCATCCAGTCGTGGATGCAGCTCACCACTTGCTCTGAAATAACTTCACGTTGGAGACAGGAAACCAACATCTCAGGGCACAGTCCATGGGCATTGCTCACAGGCTCCCCACCTCGGACATTGAATTCCAACACGTGGCAGCCTCAAAAAATCCCATGTCATATATCGAGCCCACTTAGAGGACCCTTCTGCCCTTCAATGCTGCCCCTTGGTGTGCACTGAAAACTCTCATTGTAACGCTGCAGCAAGGACCCTGTACATTCATGGCCACACACCAGCTCATGGACTGGACCAGGCTGCATCTCCAGGCTCTCCACATGCTCTCAGAGGACTTACTCACTCGGAGCCCACCTAGATGTTCAAGCAACCCTCCTCCCATTGCTTGGCCCACATTTTCTGCTCATTTTCTCTCTCAGCCAGGCCAATACACTGCTGTCTGACCTTGCCATTGAGCACAGACACAAAGCCAGGAAGCTTGTCAGAGTTGTCAGCAGGCCCCAGTCAAGTCAAGGTGAAGAGCTTTCTCTCAGGGGTTTCCTGTGCAGTAAGTCAGGGGCAGCCTCCAGTACCAGTCCAGGGCCTGCTTGGGGCAGTCAGATTTAGGAGCCTGACCTTATCGTGGAGAGCTATCGAATGGCAGGCAGCCTGCCTCCCACCTTGAGTCTTTCTTTCCTGTGTGGACAGCTCTCCTCCTGGAATGAGAGTGAGGCAGGCATTAAGGGAGATGAAAGTTGGTGGCACAGCTGTTGCTGTTGTTGCGGGTGGGAAGATGCTCTGACTGAGTGAGTAGGCAGTGCAGAGGGCACGCAGGATTAGTGGTGTTGGGGATTGGGCTGGATAACAGCCAGTGGAGAAGATGTTGCAGACAATAGTGAGAATGGGAAAAGATGAGCCTGAGTGGGTGGTGGGTCCAGGAGCAGAAACAGAGTGAGAGTGAGGTATTGGGGAGAAGATGGTGCAACGGAACCTGGCAGAGTGGAGAAGGACATTGACCTTCTTCGGACAGCCCTGGGCATTCCTCCAGGCAGCTGAGACTGCACTGACCCAGGTGGGAACCTCAAACAGGGCAGGCATGGTCTCGTGTCGGGGTCTCCTCTCATGCCCCTGGAGCTGGAGAAAGTCCTGTGTCAGCAGCCCCCCATCGAGCAGGAGCCTGCCCGCAGTGTGGGGTACAGATTTCCCCCTGTCTACCATTCCTGGGGCAAATATCAGCAACTGTGCAGGGCAGCTCCACACTGACAGCTTCATCATTCATTCCTGATCCAAGCAGAATACAGAAAGTACAGGAGAGAAATTAAGAATGGAATGGGTAAAGAGATTTTATCTAACCTCTGGTTATTGACTCATGACTCCAAGTATATTTTTGCTCTCTAATTTCACAAAAATTCTCATAAATTTAAGCAAGGGAATAATCCCAAATTCTTTAGTTCTCCACACAATTGAAATCCCTTTTCACTGCTTCTCGACTGATTAACCTGCTTGGTCTCCACTTCAACCCTGACCTCCTGCTTCACCTTCTAAAGTTTCCTTTGTTTGTGTATTCCAGACCAGGACAGCGAACGGTTTATTACCCAGCACCGATGGGACCAGGAGGGAACCGGTTGATCTAATATTCCAGTTGATCAAGAGGTTCACATCATCAATGTAAAAACACACACTGAGTAATAGGAATATAATGCAGGGTGTATCACATCACTGTTCTCCTTTATTTCCAGAATCAATCATTTAAATGATAATGTAACGTAGTCTTAAATAAAACTTACCAGCAGACAACCTTCTCACTCTGACACTCAAATGACCACTCAGACATTGAAGGCAAAAAGGTGACACAAGATAGCTTTAGTAAGTAGGGTTAAGGAAAAGTCAAAGGGATTCTAAAACTGCATTACAGACAGAACAGTAATTAGTGCGAGACTAGGGCACCATAAAGATCAACAAGGTCATCTATGCATGGAACCACAGGGGAGGAGGGAGATACCAATTGAGTATTTTTCCTCACTGTTTACTGTGGAGAAGGATATGGAAGCTAGAGAACTTGGGGAAATAAAGAGCAATTTCTTGTAAATTGACAATAATAACAGAGGAGGAGGTGCTGGACAATTTAACATGCAAAAAGAAGGATACATTCCCAAGATCTGATCGGGTGTAACCTCGAGCACTGTAGGAAGCTAGGGAAGTGATTTGTATCATCAGTTGCCACAGGTGAGGTGCCAGAAGACTGGAGATTGCCCAACATGGTGCTGCTATGAAGAAAGGTGGTAAGGAAAAGCCAGAAGGTTATAGACCGGTGAGCCTGACATTGGTGTTGGGCAAGTTGTTGAAGGGAATCCTGAGGGACAGCATTTACATGTATTTGGCAAGGCAAGGACTGATTACGGACTGTTTGGGAAATCATGTCTCACTAACTTGATTGAGTTTTTGAAGAAGTGAGGTAAAGGATTGATGAAGGCAGAGTGATGAACGTGATCCATATGGACTTCAATAAGGCGATTTGCAAGGCACCTGTTTAATAAGGTTAGAGCACATGGAATACGGGGAACTCACCATTCGCTGCATAACTGGCTCAAAGGTGGGAGACAGAGGTTGGTGGTGGACAGTTGCTTTACAGCCTGGAAGCCTGTGATCAACTTTATGCACAAAGATCAGTGCTGGGGCCTTTGCTTTTTGTTATTATTATAAATAATTTGGATATGAACACAGCAAGTATGGTTAGTAAATTTGCAGGTGACACTAAAATTGGTGGTGTGGTGGAAAGCTAA